>NW_009929776.1:71368-104570 GCF_000696875.1 Nestor notabilis | reverse complement strand
GCAGGAAAATCCTGTGCTGGGGATCTGCCGCTCCCTCTGACCACCCCCGAGGTGTGCTGGGGATGCCGTTTAGTATTGCCCAATATTACTACTGCCTAAAACATTTACACAGTATCGTCGATTTACTTTTGGGCTCTCACTGGCCTTGAAAAACACTTTTTTACTGAGTATTTCCCTGCTTGTGTAAAGTTTGATGGCAGCATTCAGCTCTGTGCAGCTCTGAGCTCTGAACCCAGTGCAACCTCAGGGATTACCCCCAAGGGCCAGAGCACAGCAGCCCTGCGGCAGAAGCCTGTTTGCCTGGTGCAAACAGAAGGTGTCACTCACCAGGTGGTCCCAGTCACGTTTTCAGAATTGCTGGTTTTAGTATTTCCTTCTGTGCCCTGCTACAGCAATGTCATGAACTGGGGTTTTTAAGTGGTCTTGCTGCTGCCTCCACCACCACCTCCTCCTCTCCTCCTTTCTTGTTGCGGTTGGGTTGGTTTTCTGCAGGTTTTTTATGTCCAGATTTCTTCCCTTTGTCCTGGTTCTGCAGTGCCTTTGTAGTTTGCTTGTAGCAGTTTTATTTGCTTCTCCAAATTTCTCTGTGGTGCTTTGGTTTCATGCATTAGTTTACAAGGGCTTTTAATTTTTAATTTGTATTTATCCAGAGATGAGGGTCTTGAATAAATTAATATTAAAGATACCAAGCAGACAACTATTTTCATGCCCAATCCTTACCACTAAACTATTTTCTTTGGATCGTAGCTCTCACTTTTTTTGTACTCTGGGCATGGCTTGATCTATTATAAAGCTCTTAGTTAAATAGGTACTTATTTTCTATAAGTAGGAACTCACACTTACCATGAAAAGTACCATCTTTACAATAATGACTTCTGCATTTTCAGAGCCCAGGAACAAATAGCTCTGACAGTGGATAGGAAGGAAGATAGACCTAAATAATCTCATTTCTGATAAAGATGATGAGTGGAAATTTGTGCTTGGTGTGCAGCAAGGCGCACCATGCCAGGAACTGCCCAAGCTCCCATGAGATGCACAGGCTGCTCAGAGTTTTGCAGAACTGGGTGACCATGGCAATACCAAAGGTGGGATGGACCTTCTTGCAGGAGCTATGCATGGATATTTGGACTTCATTCACGGTTTGGTGAGATGTGTTCACTCAGCTCCCAGTGAGGAACCAGCATGTGGAAGTCAACAGTGCAGCAACAGGCTTGTTGCCCCTGCACACAGTGGGATCTGTTGGGAATGTTGCTGGAGAGGTTTTAGCCATGAATTACAATTTCTACTGCACTCCTCAGGGGACTGGTCTGGTTTTATTTCTCTCTCCCCAAGGCAGTCCTGGCAGCTAAATCTTTCAAGACCTGGATTTTCACAGCCCACATTTTCCTTGTATCTCCCCATCTCCCTGTGCCTGAGAGAACAGGATCTTTTGTCACATTTTTATTTTCAATAGCTCCAACAGCAGGTGATTAAAATGCCTCTTTGGCAGCTTCTTCTAAGCACTGCATTGCTGATTCTCCCAAAGGTGGATATCTGGCACAAACAGGATAAGGTCTGTACTGTTTGTCTAACCTCCATGTCCATCTTCCATGGCAAAGCTTGGCAGGGGCTTGCTCAGCAGAGACATCCCCACGGAGGAGCTTGGAGAAGGAGCCTTCTCTCTAAATCAGCACCCTATGCCCCCAGGGCAGCTGCAGCCCTCCAGAACTCCTTGTGCTTTAATGGCTTTGTGTCACTGGAGTGCAAGCTAACACCTGGGGACAGTAAATCTCACCACTAGCATCCCCCACACTGCAGCTCCTTGTGCTGTACTCTTAAAACAACTTACCCATCACTGCCTCCCCTCCTGCCCAAACCCCTTTCTGAGAGCCTCGGGGAAGGAGATTTTCAACAGAGCCTCCTGTTCTCCTGGAAGGGCACTGAGTTTACTGTCTTCATGCTCATCTCTGCCTTTCTAAAAGCTCTTCTTCGGGTATCTAATTATTTCTGCTTTTCCTGATTCATTCCCCACCAGGCTGTAGAGCAGTGGCAGGGAAGGAACCAGGATTTGCTTGCAACACAAGTTGAAAAGCTGCACTCTGGCTGACTTCTAGTTTTGCAAGTTGTGCACATATGAAGTCTTACGGTGCTTATAAAAGTGCTCCGTGGCATTACAAAAGGCAGCAGCACCTGAGCCTTATTAAAAGAGTCCTTTAAAGGTTACTGATCCATCTACTTAAGACAAAGAGGCAGTTCAGAGAACGACATCTGTGTTAAGCTAGGATTTGGTAAATAATCATATCCAGTGCATTGGAGCAGCATGCTGGCTCATATGGTAACGTTTATGGAGCTATTTCAGTGCTGCTGGAGGTGCAGTCACATGAAATCAGTCTAACCAAAAGAAGCAGCCTGTGATGTGAGGTCTGGACTAGTTAGGTAATTTCCTGTACCAGCCGACACGGAGTGCTGGTTGTAGGAGTTCCTTTGATTGCTTGTCACTGAGTGGAAAGCCTGCAGCCGACTGACACATCTGGAAAAGCTGAATCTACTGGGTTTTTTTCTGTTTATTTCTCTTCCTGACTGATGGACAAGATTGTAGGGTTTATCCTAACAGTTATCCCCTTGATAAGCTTATTACAACTCTGGGGAACTCATGCAAAAAATATATTGTATAATGGAGGCTTTACTGTCTGGAAACCAGCACAGTCTGAGCCATCTGAACAAGCAAAGATTTCTGCCAGCCCCAAGCAGTCTTCACCTGAGCTCATCCCCCAGCTCTCTGCGTGGCCTTGGGCAGATTGTTTCACCTTATTGCCCCCATGTCTTACACTGTAAGCTGGAGGGAAGTGGTGCCTCCCACGTGGGCTGTTGGGAGGATCTGGTGGATAACAAGCTGTTGTCTGCCAGTACTACAGACTGCCAGAGCTGCGCAGAGCTGTAGTAGTGCCCGGCATTAGCATGGGATGGGGAAGATGTGAAGTTGTTGAATGTGCAGCAATTTGCTGTGTGCCCAGGGCACATACGTACCAAAGCTCATTGGAAACTTTCCCACCTTCTGCTCCAAGTCCAAAATCGTATCTGTTTTCTCTGACATAAAAAGAATAGTAGCATGTTTATTAATAACAAAGTCTGGAAAAGCAAGACTACCAGTTGCATGAATCTTCCCTCTCGCCCTGAGAAGGAACAGGAAGTGAGGAGAGGACAAACATTTCAACAAGTTGCCCAGAGTAGTGCTGTAGGAGAGGCAGGTACTGCTGCGATGAGTGACAGACAAGAGGCTTAGCTGAATGGCAGTCACCTTTTGTTGCACTCTGAAGGATGTGACTGTGTGCCCTTTTTTCAAACCCTGTTTAAAATCATTCTGTCCAGCAGCAAAATTAAATGTCTCCACCATTAAGGCATTAAAAAGCCTTCTATGAACTTGTGTCCTTGGAGGCAGATTTGTCTGAACGGCATCTTCATGGTGACTGAGAACCAGAGATGCATAGACAAATTTGAGGTAATTTAGAGAAGAGCAACACAAATGATTAAAAGACTGAAGGAACTGATGTGAAGAAAAAAAGATTAAAAGATGTGAATATGCATGACTTGGCCTAATGACAGCTGTAAAGGGATAAATGTCTACAAGTGTTTGAAGCCCAAAGGAGAGCTGACTGGAAGGATGCAAGGGGCGTAACAACAGTAAGGGCCACTGGGATGAATTTGAGATTTGGCAAATTAGTCTAAGCAAACACAAAGCCCACCTGAAAGCCCTGTATCTGTCAGTGAGGGTAAAAAAAGGTGATAGAATGAGAAGAGGATTTATGTCAAAAATGCTACAAATGCCCATGAGCTATATTTTGGCAGTGACAGAGAATGGCAACTCAGAAGCAAGATCCAACAGAGGAAAAGGGGTTGGTAGCCATTAGAGCAGATGGGAGGTCCCTGGTCTGCAGTTAGGCTGTTGAGATGGTAGCATAATTTCTCAGGCACATTTTAGAGTCTCCAAAGTTATGCAGATGAGCAGCTTGCTCCAAGAAAACAGAGTATCTGACAGGGAACAAGCACAATCCTGATGCTGCTCTGCGGTGACAAGGAAGTAATGATATATGCAGAAGCTGATACCTGATACCAGCATGTACAAATTACTTAAGTTCATCATAATAGGAAATTAACTGATCAATCAATGTACTTAAGGGCATTAAGCTTCAGGGAAGCAGTGTTCAAATAAGTATGAAAAGGAAGCTTCCAAGGGAGCCTAAGTGAATTAGGCACTAACACTCTATTTCGGTTCAATTAGGCTTCTTTGAAAACCCACACTACCCTGATGCTTTGAAATCCATTTGTGGGAAGAGCAGACAAATTCAAAAAGATGCCATAATGAAAGTGCAAGAAGCTCCAATTGCTCTGAGAGTGAAAAATGCAAGGGATGAGCAGTAACCCCTGTGATTTCCCAGGGATGGACTGCTCAAAAAGCTCAGATTTAAATGAAGCTATTGCAGACACACTCAGAGCCTGTACGGGCTTATAGAGAGAAAAGAAAAGGCAGCAGCAGGAACAGAATCAGTGCAGGAACATGCCCTTAGCTATATATTGGAGGAAGAAACTGCATTAAATAAAAAAGAGGATGCAGGTGACATTGGCAGTTCTTTAGATTTCCCCCATAGAAAACTTTTAAGTTTTTTTAAAGGGATACCCTTGACTGAAAATCTACTGAATTATTTCTCTGAAGTTTAAATTGGTTTGAGGAGCTCCCTCATGTCCCAGTCTTCTCAGTCTCTTCATTTGTGGCTTTCCCAACACGTGTTCCTATTTTTCACAAAATATTTCTCTGCTCTTGCTGAAGCAATGGCATTACAAAGACACACGTCCACAAGCAGCTCCTCATACACATTCACTCGCATTGCTTCATGCTGCACATGGCCCCACATCTCAGGACCGACCTCCAGAACCAAAATCGGTTTACACAGTGAGTAAGGAGGATTTTGGAGAATTATCACACATGGATTCATGTTTCAGTGTGTTGTAGGGATGGATATGTCAGGAGCTTCAGTCATTTTGGTGTTGGCAGCGTGATTTTGTGGCATCTGTGTGATTACAGGTGTTTGAGTAGGTGATTGCCTATAAACAAGAGAAATGCCACTCACCTCTGTAGTAACCTTTGTGGGGAACTTAAAGGGTTTATTTGATAGAGTTTAGTCAGCAAGCTAGACATCGCATGGCAAGAGTGAAGGTTTTTTAAGCCTTAGTATCATGTAAATTCGAAGTATGATGGATCAATGATTTATCTTCCTTCATCATATTACTACTAGAAATACCTACCCCTGTGCTGCTTCGCAAACAGGTTGGAGATGAGGACAGCAGTTCGCTTTACGTGACACTGGTGACATTACAGTGTTTAGTCAGCTGTGCTGCCATAAAGATGTCACATTGAAACCTTATTTCAGGAAGACAGAGGGGCTGCTCTTTCCTTCTTGCTAGGCACGAGACTTATGCATGTGGCATGTCACCACCGAGCTACCAGCTGAACCCAGTGTCTGCAAACTGAATTTTCTGCCACACATTTATCTCATGATATTATAAGGCTGTTGGCTGACATGCTACCATGCCTTTTGGTTTAATCTGAAGGCAGCAATGCAATTCCCAGAAGCCAATACACGCGATTAATAAACCTGCGAAGTGCACCAGAGACCTTGGGTGTGACCTTGGGTGTAGGAATGTGCAGCGGGTTACTGGAAATTCAGTGTGTCTTTGTAATACCCAGGGAGGGGTTAGATGTATTAAAGCAAGTACCTTCAGTACTAAGTAGCACATAAAAATCTAGCCCAAAAAGGCTTGTTTCTGAGAATGGCAAGGCAGTGCGCCAACAGCTTTGGCTTCCCCAAATCTGCAAGTTACTGCTGGGCTTGCACTTGGAAACTTGGAGCCAGCAGTATTTTGAGTATCAGGTTGGGTAACCTGCTGGGGAAGCCTGGGCTGAGCAGGAGATAGTTGCAGGGAGGCAGCAGTCATGTCACTACTCCAGTGCATCTTCTTGCATGGCTACTATGCCACATCCCCAACTGTCACCATTGGCACAGCCCCCTGGGCCACAGGGTAGGCATCAAAGGCTAGCATCTGCCATTTGGGGGGGTTGGGTGGTGTTTTTCAGCTGGAGCGCCCTCTTCTCATTTGAAGGAGTTTTGGGCAGTGGAGAACTGATTCTGCTTCAGATCTGTCCCTGGTAGCTTCCTCTATCCAAGGAGGTCCTTGCTGCAGCTCTCACATTGGGCCAGTGGTGACGTGGAGCAAGTCTGAACCCAGGGTGTATGTGAGATGACATAAATCTCCTTCGTAGCTCTCAGATGAATCGAATATATTCCTACTTCGTAATGATTTTAAAAACTCTATTGCCATTATGCATAAAGAGCTAAAACAGCAGTTTATTGGGCCAAACCCCAACTGTAATGTGGGTAACCTAACTTCTGTATTTGTATTTCTAGCTGAAGCCTGTTTCTTTAGGCAGATAACACGAAGAGTCCTTTGTAAGAAGAACAGTAAACTGGAAAGACAGATGAGTTATAAGTCATAAGGGAAACATTATTTTAACCTCTCTGGGCATTACTTCAAAAATGTTAAGAATCTTCAGAGCTTTCGAGTGTAGTATTTAATGAGAAAGAAATTGACTCTGTAGCAGTAAACATATTTCCTTTTAAAACTAACTGTATACTGTTGTAGCCCAAGTCTATGCAGGAGCACACTGAGAGTCCTTTTGGAGAATACCTGTGAGGATTTTACTGGATTAGAGATTTGAGAATAAAAAGATTATTTTTAATGTAATACTGAAGAGGGTTTTGTAACTGAGACTTAAAAGATACCAGAACAAAGCTCACTTGCAAGCAAGAGTTCATAATACCGATATAATTAGTAGGAGACGAAATGTCACAAAAAGTTTAGCAAAGTAAATGTCTTCACTCAAACTACCAGCCAGGAACAAAAAAACCCCTGCATTGAGCTGCTTTGTAGTCTAGTTTGCTCAAGCTCTGCCCTACATAACAAGATGGGAGTAACTTATGTATGAACAGATGATTAGGGAAAGGTTTGAAAGGGTCAACTTCAAGTACATGTTGATTACATATTCCTCTGAGTCAACACTGACCCAGTGATAATGTTTAGGCTTCCTTCTAGCGTGAGTGTGACCTTCCGAGCACAGCGCCCAGGGCAAATGGATGCAGAAATTCCCATCAGAGGGGACAATTAATCACCCTCCCTCCAGTTTAAGTTGACGTCTGGTTGTAGACATCTCAATGTGGTATGGTCTTAGGCATGGTCTGAGGAACATGCTCACTTTTCCTGGATCAGATGGCTCACAGTTTTAGGCCAGAAGGGGACATTGATATTCTCTCCTTCCCCTGGTGTGTGATGCATCCCCTCAGCTCACATTGCTCTGGGGACCGTGTTAAGTGTGTTGACTAAACCTCTATTAATTATAACATGAGTTTACACGTCTGGCTGACAAATAAATACTTGCTTGTATGTACCTATTTAGGTGTCTGAATCCAGAGCTGGATCTCTCCTCTGAAATGTTGAGGTAATTAGGAAAAGATACGATCTCCCAAGATTTTTCTTTCTGTTTTTTATGAAATACACTTGTGATTGCAGGCTTGTTGGAGACCTGAAAGATCAGTTCAGCACTCAAATTGGTATCAGTGAATTAAGTGCCTTGAAGCCAGCCAGATAGCATCTCTCAAATGTTGCTACTCTTCTGTGTCCCCGGTGGCTGTCCAAACAGCCTTTGTTTGTGTGATGAGCCTGCAGAATCACTCAAGCTGTGCACAGCACCATGCAGGTATCTGGCAGCATCACTGCTCAGCAGGGAGTTTATGGACTAGATCTTCTGCTGGTGCAAAACACAAACAGCTTCCTTTATCCAAGAGGAGCTATGCTGAGGTTCACATCACCTGAAAAAACAGTCTTGATGGTGTTCAGAAACTTCCCTAGCACAACCATAAATTCATTAGATTTTTGCATAATGTTTTCCATTTTCAAGGAGCTGAGGCATGGTCTCCCATGGTTTTGAGTTGATCATTCCTAATTTTAGGCCAGAAGGGGCATTAATATTCTCTGCTTCACCCTGGCACGTAAGGCAGGTTGTAGTGCAGTCGGGAGTGATTCCCAGCAAAGACCCAAGAAATACTTCTACTTGTCCAGCCAGCACCTGTAGCCGAGTAACAAGAAGACATTCCCAGGGTTACAGGGGCAAACTGCAGCTCCAGGGACCCGAGGTTGTTATCTGCTGAGTTTGGCATTGTGCTGTTTTAATAAAAACCAGTAACATCCGTAGGTGCAGTAGATATTTCATAGCTGTATAAGGAACAACGGGAAGACAAGAGAGAATAGAGAGCAAATAGCAGATGGTAAGGAGGTTGAAACGCTTTGTGGTGCTTATTCCAGTCTTAAATGAAAAGGATAATAGTAACAGGATATTTAGTACAATCATTAGCTAACGGTGCTAGGGAGCCTTCGTAAGGGAGAATCCAAAAGAAGGCGGCTGCTGATTGCCTAAATCACTTGAATATTCTTAAATCAGTGAGACTAAATGAAATTCACCCTTGACTATAGTGCTTAAAAGAGGTGGTGGGAAAAGCCGTTGGTTTATAAAAGCCTATTCTGTCTTCTAGAGACACTGCAATGGTATGTACTCTCCAAATCCCTTGGTGAAAAACACTGCCATTATATGTACCATTAATGCTATCAGCAATGAGCCCAAGTTGCAACTGCGTGTGGTCATGCACACACACACACAGGTACACACACAGCCAGCTTTTCTGAGCCGTTTGAGCAAAGGGAAGAATAAGAGTGAAAAGTGACATCGGTTTTGATATGTGACATTAACTTTCGAGCTGATGAAAGGGAGCAACATGTTCTAATTATTATTCCCCTTCAAAATAAGCCATGAGCTCAGACAAAAGAGGAGACAAAGGCGGAAGCTGGGGGGGGGAGGGTGTGATGCAGGGGAGAAACAGAATCACATTTTCTCACTTATCTAATTAAAGCAAGGTGGGCGAGTGAGAGGGAGAGTTTGCCGTGCTCAGGCAGCAGTGCTGCCCCATTTATTCTGGCAAAGGTGGGAGATGGGGACAGTCTCTCCGCTGGACCTCTGTGACACTCTGTGAACTGTCCATTCGTGCTTGAGGGGAGTTCTCCTCCTCTACTTCACCTGAATTTGCGATATTGTGGTGCCTGTCAAAACCCTGATTCAGTGGCACAACTGTTAGCACCTGCGTGTTGCGCTGCTTTGTGTTACAGCTTCTTCCAGCGCAGACCTGCCTCAGGAGCATCAGGAGCAGCTCTGTCGTGCCCCACTGCACCAAGGGGAAGTGCTGGCAATGCTATACACTTCCATATATTTTACAACTTTATTTAAACTGCCCTTTAGCAACTCATACTGCTTCCTTAGCAGCCTGTAGTGGGGATTAACCTCGCCCGTGGGGGTTGTCTGGCTTTTCCCCTGTACACTCACTATCCGCATTATTCCCATGTTCTGGTGCCACATTTTGTCTTGGCTCCCATGTAAGGTTAAACGCCTCCAACCTTCTTTAAAAAAGCACTTCCTGAAATCAGAGCTTTGCCACCCACTGCCGTATGTCCACTGCTCCCTCTCCTACAAAGTACCATGTAATGACATTAAGGTATCTGCAGCCAAGTGCCTGACATTTGTGACTCTGGGGAAGGGAAACAGCCATTTTACCTCCTAGAAAGCAGGTTAGGAATGGATTTCAGCAAGTGAAAAGAGAGGAGTGTCTTTCCAGGTTTGGAGGCTGATGAAGTGATCTCATGCCTAGTCGTCCCTGTGCCATGCCAGAGGTAATAGCAAGGAGCCACGGCCCCTGTGCTCGCATGGGTTGATTGGGTTTGTTTCAGAAGAGGAGCACTGACGTTTTCCCATCTCTTTTGCGTCGTCCGAACAACATTTTTGTCTGCAAACAACTGCAGGGTGGCCAGGCCTCAGCGCTACAGGCTGTATCTAAAATTGCCAGTCCTAGTGCCAGGAGGGCTAGTGAGCAGGAGAGCCTAGTCATCTCCCTGCTGCCATGACCCTGCAGGCACACATGGAGTTCAGCTCCCTGCAGATAGTTACATCCTCACTTTGACTGAGCTCACACCAGGCTGACGTGGCTCTCCAGCAGGAGAGGAGTGTGAATTGCTGTTAGGAGGAGAAATCCTCTGTCTTCCTCCTAAATGCAGCCTGCTTCTTTAGCTGGGGTGAGGAAGGGGGGAAGCCCTGGGAGTGGTCCCAGCTGTCCCTGCATCCTCACCTGCCTGGCCAGCCCATTAGGTGGCTCAGGCTGCATCCCTGCCCTCCCATCTCACTGTGCCCCCGCCCCATTCCCATCCCTGCTCCTGCTGTGACTTGGCTCTCACACACTGCAGGGACAGGCACAACTGCTGAAAAAGAAAGCAAGCGCCAAGTAGCTTCTGGAAGACTGGAGGCATCTGCAGGCCAGCAGATGCTGCTGGCGCCCAGCGTTCCTCGGGACCAGTCGCATGGACCTCAGGAATATTTATTTGCATCCTGGCCTCAATCCCAGTTGGGATATTTGGATGCTGCCTCTACATGAATATTTATTACAACAGATGATTATCTTCTCTTGCTGCGCCCCCTTAGTTTGCATCCTGTTTGTGTGCATTGCTTTTCAAGAACTGTGTTTTCCTATTACTGTGCTCTTGTGCTGTGTTGTGATATAACCAATTACATATAAAAAGAAGAATCTGGAGATGGGCTCTTAGTTTTTCGATTGCAGTTTTCTCTCTTGGGGTTTTGTTCTCCTTTAAGCTGTGTTCAGTGACAGACAACTTCATTGCTTGGGTGTCCTTTGCCCTCTGAGGTTTAATGTATTTATTTAGAAGATGAAACTTACTGTCAGTATTTGTATAGCACCCTCTGGAGTCTGACTTCCCCAAAAGCTAGAACTACATGATTTGTTTCACCAACAAATAAACCGTATTAATTAAAAGATTTTCAGCAAATTGGCTGATAACTATTCAGTCTCTGCCACAGCAGTTGTTGAAATCCACGCTATTTACCGGCATTTGTTTCACATTTATAATGCCAGAAAAGACTTGTTTGGGTGTTGTTTTTTTTACAGTGCAACAACCACACTCACATTTCAAGGTTAATTTGGAAAACTCGGAAGCTTACTCTGTGTCTCCAGTGCACAAGGTGCTATATTCAACCTGAGTCGAGAATGGGCTTTTATTTCAAAAATGCCTCCATATGGTGCCATATAACAAGAGTTGCCAACTTTTGAATGTTATTTTCAGTCTCCTGGGACCAAAACCAGCCCGGGTCAGGGAACGCTGAGGGCTGAGTTGTCTCCGTTCCACCCGATCTCTAGGCAGAGTTTGTGTGCAGCATCCATGACAAGTGTCTTTCCAGGCTGGGTGACAGGGGCCGGTTTTCAGGGAAGGAGGCGGAGATGCTGAGCGGCTGAACTGTGGCACGAAGGCTGTAGTGTGTTGTTATTTTTCCCCCCTCACAGTATGCTGCAGAGTTGCTGGCAGTGGTGCGCCTCCCCTTCATCCATCCCAGCTATCTGCTAAATGTTGTTGACAACGAAGAGTTGATAAAGTCTTCAGAGGCTTGCCGAGATCTAGTGAATGAAGCCAAACGTTACCACATGCTGCCGCATGCCCGACAAGAGATGCAGACACCAAGGACCCGGCCCAGGCTCTCTGCAGGTAAAGCAAAACTTTCTCAATGACACCAGCTCCCTGGTACGATGGCTCCTGCGCATGGGTAGGACATGCCCTGGCATAGGGCACAGAGTGTGGCTCTTTTCCTTGTCTCCTGCTCAGAGCCTGGTGATATTTCAAGTTCGAGTTTCCATTTCTACTAATGCTGGAGCATTTAGGAGCCTTTCCCAGTGGTCAGATGTGAGTGTTTAGATGTACAGTCCTGAAACAAGATTTAAAAGGAGCCTAATTTCTAGGAGTTAATACCTTTGGTAGAGACCATGACATTCTACTGTTGTCCTGAAAGTGAACCCTCTGTGTCTCAGTTTCTCTAGCTGCAAAAAATAGGTGTACAGTTTGCTTCCTTGCCATTCAGCCTCTTGTTGGGAGGATCTGACTAATATTCATAAAACAGCTTCACTTTCATAGCCCTATGTAAAATATTTGCTGAACAGAGAGTGGTGCAAATATCATATAGGAAAGCTACATACGAGAAGGAGTCAGATGGAACAGGTGAATTGTTTTAACATTCTGCCAGTACTTCTGGCTCCCATATGTACAATCAGAAAGCCAGGCAAAACTTTCTGTCGCTGCCACTGATGCTAATGTGGCATGGAGATGGCATATCAAATCACAGCATTTGCGGCTTCTGGAGACTGCCTCATCAAGGCACCTTTCAGAAGGATGAAGTGTAGAGGACTTTCAATAACAATCTACCCTAAAAAGTCTTTCACTGAAGACAACGACTAATGGTGTGATGTTTGAAGGGATTTTGAAAAGTGCTTATTTTATGTATATAAAATTGAAGGTGTAATATGATCCATTTCCAGAAGCTGGTTGATGAGGGAAAAGTGATTCTCTCGGGGTAAGAGAGGGTGATTATAGTTTTTTAGGTCAGAGTCTAATTATATAGAATCATGTTATTTTGCATATCAACAGCATTCATGTAGGCACAAAGGATCTCTAAACACCCTTTGTGGACTCACTGCAGCATGTCACATGCCCTCTCGAGGTCATTGATTATAATCAAGTTATGTCTTGCACAGGTGATTAGATTTTCTAGTATGGCACAAAAATAATGATCTCTTGTTACTGAGAAATATTTATTTAAAACTGTACAGCACTTTAACTTAATAACTTTTAAGAGAGTAACCTTGCTTGAATGACACAAATATATTTTGTGAAAACGCTAATGAAGAATGACGATAATCCATTACTCTGTAGATGCATTTCTCTCCACTGCAGCTCCTCATCTCTCTTGCTGGCAATCTCACTTCATGCTTCTGACCCTCCCAGCCTGTGCACACTTGTCTCTAGGCTGAGCACTGTAACACACCACAGCAGTGGGTCCAGCCGTGAGCACAGTTCCCAAAATGGTTGTTCCTTCAAACTGCTGGCCTTATGGTCCTGCTTCTGAGCCTACCTCTCCAGGCAACAAGTTGCACTGGGGCTTACAATCACTGCAGAAAGATTTTTAACACTTCTGCTGCATTCTAAATCCAAACTAACACACAGAACTTTGCTGTTGGTGTTGGAGCCACAAAATGTCCCAGAGTTAAACTGTGACCGTCACTGTGGGGATGAGTCTGGAGTAACATTCACATGAGACTTGACTCAGCTCTGGCTTTTAAGTGGGAATAAAAACTCTGAGACGTGGATTGCAAAAGTTTTGTCCAGTGAATTTGACTTGCTACACAGCCTGTGTGTTAGGGGATGAGCTGGGGGAGCTGTTCCAAGCTGTTCTCAGTTAGTAACTATATTAGGACAGGGGCTATCTCTGTCACATTTACTAGCACCTAGTACACTAAGAACCTGGTCTGTGGCTTGAGCACATATTGGCTACATCTGGGAAAACAGAGGGAAAAAAAAAAACCCAGCACCAGAAAATTATGTGTTAATAGAGTACATAAAGAAAGAAGATCAGGAAGAAGAACCATAACCATAGCTTAACCCTCCTCCAGACACTATCTTTCAGTGTAAGAACACCTTTACCAGGTTAAAGTGCAGGCATGCTTTCCCTGGATAATGATCAAGCTGCCAAGCTACCACAATCCTTGACAAAATTCCTGTTTTCTTCAGTGGAACAGGAATTTGCTGCCTCACTCAAAGACTGTTTAAGTCAAAGGACATATTTACATGGAACTCCCTTAAATTTTGCCCAGATGGCACACTCCCTCCCAAGTTCTTCCAAGCATGTTCCTAGTGTCATTCCTCACCCACCCCTCTCCCCCACAAACACACTCCCTTTTTTCTCACCCTTCTTTATTTCGCTGCACGGTCTAAACCAGACTTACATATGAAACATTAAAATTACCCTGACTGACGAGTATTTTTTATAAACTCCTGCCTCGTTTAGAGATGACACTTTTTATTTTTTTTCTTTCTTACTTGAATCCTAGGTGTAGCCGAGGTAATAGTCTTAGTTGGGGGTCGTCAGATGATTGGCATGAATCAGCGTGCTTTAACAGCGGTCACTTGCTTAAATCCTCAAAACAACAAGTGGTACCCATTGGCCAGCCTGCCCTTCTACGATCGAGAGTTTTTCAGTGTGGTCAGCGCTGGGGACAACATCTATCTCTCAGGTAAGCAGCAGATTTCATAGAAACAGAATCACAGAACAGTTTGGTTTGGAAGGAACCTCAAAGCTCATCTAGTTCCAACCCCCTGCCATGGG
The DNA here is from genome assembly GCF_000696875.1 of Nestor notabilis. Classification (NCBI taxonomy): domain Eukaryota; kingdom Metazoa; phylum Chordata; class Aves; order Psittaciformes; family Psittacidae; genus Nestor; species Nestor notabilis. The sequence goes on along the minus strand of NW_009929776.1, from coordinate 90,223 downwards.
CAGGGACACCTTCCACTAGACGAGGTTGCTCCAAGCCCTGTCCAGCCTGGCCTTGAACACTGCCAGGGATGGGGCAGCCACAGCTTCTCTGGGCAACCTGTGCCAGTGTCTTGTCACCCTCATTGTAATAAATTTCTTCCTTATGTCCAGTCTAAATCTCCGCTCTTTCAGTTTAAAACTGTTACCTCTTGTCCTTTCATTACAGGCTTTATAAGCCCCTTCTAGTACTGACAGGTCACAATAAAGTTTCCCTGGAGCCTTCTCTTCTCCAGGCTGAACAACCCCAACTCTCTCAGCCTGTCTCCATAGCAGAGGTGCTCCAGCCCTCTGAGCATCTTTGTGGCCTCATCTGGACTCTCTCCAACATCTCCATGTTCTTCTCTTGGGGCCTCAGAGCTGGATGCACCTCTCCAGCTGGGGTCTCACGAGAGCAGAGTACATGCCAGAGTTGTACCCAGCTGCTCCTGGGGGCAGGGGGGGAGGAAAACAAGTGGAAGGGAGGTTGGGAGAGAGGGATTTCCCTGCTTTTATCATTCTCCATTTCACTGCGGCATTAGTGTTGTCTCAGAGCAGTCAACAGCAATATTTTGCAGTTGCAACATGAAGAAAATAGGTCTGACAACCATCAAGCATGCAAAGAGGTTTCACTGCCATAGAAACACAATTTAAAATACTGTCTGTAGTTGAGTCTAAATGGTGGGTTGTGGAATTTGAGACAGACAGGCTGAACTGCTGAATATGTGACCTACACTTAACAGTATTTGCTTAAAGAAGCATTCACGTTTTGCACTTGTTGTTGAGACCTCTCTTTTGACAGTAGTCACTAGCCCTGTAATCTTCTTAGTTTCCGTGAAACTGAGACCATGCTTCTTAAAAGGCTTTAACTCCCCAAGTAGCTGCCTATGCTGCTCCTGTAGCATCATGGTGTCTGGGTTTTTGCAGTCTGGTGGTACCTCTGCTTGGCTGGAGGGAGAAAAGCAATTCCCACCAGCTGATGCAAGGATGCTCTGATGGCAGCTGAGGGAAGGTCTTATGATAGAAGAGGAGGCTGGGCAGGGAGGTGCAGATGTGTGTGATCCAGAGATGTAGTTGGGAGCACAGATGCAGGAGGCAGTACCAGTAAGGGGTTACAGCTGTTGCCTTTCCCTTGCCGAGTTCCCTCACTGCATTTTCTGCAGTAAATTGCTGCCTGTGGTGTTAAATTCCATCAATGCTGCATAGAGGCCCTAAGGATTTATGGGGACTTATTTCTTGACATGGTTTTTTTGCCCACGCTCGTTTTGCCACTGGAGTGAAAGCTTTCTATGGAAGCTTTTGTGAGAGGTTGATGTTTAGTTATTCTTAGCTGAGTTACTTTCCAATATGTAGAGCCATTTTAGGCTGTGCCATACCTGCTAACAAAAGCTGTTGAATCCTAAATTTGAAGCTTGTTTTAGCTGTTTCCTTTGAATCTGGATGAGCAACCTGATAGTACTTGCTGGCTACAGTGGGAGAGCTGGAAGTCCTGCATGGCTGGAAACCTAGCTGAGTGTCGGTTGATATTTTGCTTTGCTCAAATTTACAAGACACAGGAAAAAGGGAAGGGGAACCAACAGAAGTGGGAATGAACCCCTGCCAGCTCCAAGTACTGGTTCCCACACTGCATACGATAGGTTTGGAGAGTGAGGAAGCCTGATTTTCTCATTAAACCACAGAACTGAGTCTAGTTGCTTTTTCTGGCTTGACCACTGACTCCTAGTGTGGTCTGAAATGAATCATTTCACCTCTTCGTGCTTCAAAATGGGAATAGAAAGACACCCACTAAGTGGTTACCTTGGAAGCTGCAGTCAGAAATTAAAAATGACCAGTATGAGTATTTCACTGGAGCATCCTGAACTGTTTCACCACCAGAGTGGTACATCTGGTTCTTTCCTTTATCAGTTAATGAAAATAAATTAAAAAATTGTCTCTGAAAATTAGACATTAAGCCTGCAGTACAAGCACCGACTTTATTCTGCCCATGTATGTGTTGCTTCAATCCATCACTGTGTTAAGCATTTTAGATTTCAGACTGGCCTGTGTCTCGCAAGCCAAGATAGGTTCTGCCTCCTGACACCTTCTTGCAAGTGTTGCAGTAATTTAATAGACTGGAAGTTATTTATGAACACTGCAAAGGGTCTATCCCCTTATGCACATGTCCCTCTCAGTCTGACATCTTGATTTCTTCATGTCATCTTATTAAAAAAAAACATCAACTAAGCCCAGCCTTTGGGGCGCATGAATAAATGACACAGATATGCATCATCGGAACAGATGCTCACCATTGAGGGTGATTTATTTTAATTAGTCAAATGTCATTTGAAGAGTTTTTACTTTGTGACTGGCTTTGATTGCTGTGTGCAAAGCTGCTGCCATTCCAGGATCTCACATAATTCTCCCCTTTTCTTTCCCTCACCCACATGTCGGTGCCAGGCGGCATGGAGTCGGGTGTCACGCTCGCTGATGTCTGGTGTTACATGTCCTTGCTCGATAACTGGAACCTCGTGTCCCGCATGACAGTCCCAAGGTGTCGGCATAACAGTCTGGTGTACGATGGGAAAATTTATACCATTGGAGGGGTCGGTGTGGCAGGCAACGTTGACCATGTGGAAAGGTAAAAAAAGAAAACACAAAAGCATGCTGCTTGCTGGAGCTTTTCTTCATGCTATGCTAAAGGAACATTACCCTTTTAAAGGACACGTCAAATAGGCCGTATGTGTTAAAATAAGCTTTTCTAACAGCTAAGAAAGGAGGAAACTATGCAGGATTAGATTTCTTTTTAAAGCTTCTTTTCAAAGCTTCAGTGGAAAGCATTGTTTCAAAACCAAAGACGAAAGCTGCCAGTTTGTTTTGTCAGTTTGCTCGGGGGAGCAAAGAGAGGAATTAAGCTTCTTTGGACACTTTACACAGATTATACAATGAACTAATAAACTCCCTTTGAATTTAGTACTGATGAAAGTCTTTACAACCACAATAATCCTTTTTGTTGGTTTTCTTAAACCCCAAAAAAGCAACAGCAAAGTAAGTTTCTCACACGTGATCTGGTAGAGGACCTCAGCCTTGACCTGGCTGGAAGGAAGATCCTCCCTTTGGTGGTCTTGGCCTGGGGCTGGGACCTGCCAAGCTCCGAGTGAAACAATCACTAAATGGAAACAGTTTTGAATTCCTGCACGAGAGGGAGGGGCTGACTGGAGATGGGAGAAGATGGAAATTCCTCTTTTCAGAAAGACTCCAGATACAAAAATTTTGCTTTTCTCACATGGAACTTAAAAACCAATGAAGGAACAAAAGCATAAAAGAAGTATTTCAGAGGGTAGAATTCCAAAAGCAACTAATTTCATGTCAGCCATAACATTCAATAAAAACACAAATTTTATATACATACCAATGTTTTCATTAAAAAATAGAAACTGCTTTGAAACAGAGTATGTAAGAATATTCCACTCCAGAATGACCAATACAGCCCTAACCTTACCCAAACACTTCAAAGTGCATTGTGACAACAGAGTAATGATATACATTCTTGTGAAATGTTTTTCCTTAGTGAATTTGGCAACCAAAAGTATGAGAGGCTTTTTTCCCTTTTTTCTCAGTTTTAATTGCTGAATTTCAATACTTCAGCACAATTTTGAAGCAGGCCAAGCCAGAAAGGGATAGGCCTAATAAAGGTTTCCATTAAAAAGAAAAGAACGTTTTCAAAAAGTTAGGATTAAAGATGCTTTCAATCTATTATTTTGGGATTTTGGTGCTGCAACATTTATGTTCCATTTATGCAGGGGGTGCTTATTTTTTCATGTAAGTAGATACAGTAAATACCAAATACCAAAACCTGTGTTAAAAATTTATTAATATTTCAAAGCCAAACACACAGAAAACTAGGAAATGCCAAAAATAAAGTTTTCTTCTGCAAATCTGTTTTTTGGCACAGTCTTTAATCGTATGATGACTTTTTTTTTCCCCTGCCTAGTTCAGTGCATGGAACAGACCAGTTGTCTGTATGTATGGCCAGAGAGATCCTGTCTGGTGCTGAGTGGTCACCATTCACATATAGCTCTAGTTTTGTGTTCCTCTGTCTTCACAAATTTGGCACTATTTGACCTAGGAGGCAAGGGTTGGCAAAATAGCCCCTGGAAAAGATGTGTGCTTGTGGGACAAGGTCTGTAGGCAGCCTTCCCTCCCAGCCCAGGCACAGGCTGAAGAACTGACGCTGGTGACGATGCTCTCAGCAAGTCAGGGAAATGCAGACAGCAAAGAATGAATGATAAATCATAGCAGTGAATGCAGCATGTGAGCATTGCCTCCCTCCTTAACCCTGAGCATAAGAGGGCACTGCCCTCAGGACTTGCTTTGAAAGAAATCTTAACGTCTTATGCAGATTTATGTATGATTTCTGAGGGTGTTTGTCCTATAATTTAAGTCAGTAAATTTTTAACTAGCAGAAGTGGGTTTGGGAACATGGGAAGGAGAGAGCTCAGTGTTTCAGTCCATCTCTCGATAAAGATGAACATCGAAATAATGCTGTTGTGGATAGGTGTCTTGATAGATATCATTGATTGAATTACGTCTTTTTATTTTTCTCGTTTCTGCTTCTGCTCTGATTCTCATGATCTCTCTTTAACAAAGCATCCAAAATGTTGATCACTTGAATGAACTCCAAATAAAGCAAAGTCACCCCCTCTCCTTCCTTCTCATCTCAGGCACCCAAGCCCTTGCCACGAACGACCTTGCAGCCTGCAAAGTCAGACGCAGGCCCTCGCTCAGGGAGAGCAGCCGTGCTGGTTTGCAGTTGTAACAAGCCCACCAAGAGACTTGCATGTGGGAAAGAAGCAGATTTCCTCTCTATCATTCCAGTGCACGCTGTCTCAACCACAATAAGGATGTCTTGTCATGGGGATTTGCTAAACCCGTGGTTATAATTAATCTGCTGTTGTCTATAAAGTGACTTGTGAGACAAAGCCATGGAAAAAGTGCAACATGGCCTCCTTTGGGTTATGCCAAGAAATGAAAGAGTTTTTGGGATGTTTCCTTTTTTACTCTTTGTAACAAAACGGCAGTGGGGGATGACAGAAGCAAAACATGACATGGCTGAAGCCATGTGTTTTGGAAAGGGAATTTCAGGGCCGACTATTAGAAATGCAGGTGAGAAAAGACTGACCATCGTAGCTGTGCTGAGCAAAGTCAGGCCTTTTAAGACAAAAGCATTTGCCATTTGGATGAGGCAGCTCATTCATGCAAGTTCAGGAATTTACATCACTGTACCCCCTTTTGCAAGCAATTAAGTCTTTCTGAATTTGGGTTGCAACTCTAAAAAAACTGCATGAAAATACAAACCAAAGTCACTCTAATTGCTCAGTTGTCTGCTGTCTTATGCTCAGTTAATGCTCACTTCTTGACTCTGCCTTCTCTTTCTTCCCTTCCCAACCCCAAGAGCTACAGTCAACCGAGCTTCTCTCACCATATTTCTGTGTGGGCTGTACATTGCTCTTCATATATTGGTTTGGTTTGGATGGGACACTGAGATGCTACCTCTTAGGAGGGGGGGAAACCCTCTGTCATTCCAGCAGGTCTTAAAAAAGCACTGTATTAAAATAATAAGGTGACATGATCATATGCTCCAAATCGGGTGATGCCGAAAATTTCATTTGCTTCTGAGGTTAACATTGTTCCCCTCAGTGCTGGATTTCAGGGTTGCACGCTTTCAGGTTTTGGTTAGTTTTTTACCTCAAAGGAGACATCTGACATTATAGCCCTGTTGTCCACCCAGATGGAGGTACGGGGGCTTGTCCAGGCCTAACACACAATGTGGTCCTGGGCTGTGCCACCAGTGTGAAGAGCGAGGCACTGGAGACCCTCACCCCCACCTACCACTTCCCATCGTCCACATGCAGCTTATCTTTCCCAGCCACATTTTGCTTTCTGCTTGCTCAGTTAGCTCAAGTGTGACCATGGCCAGCTTTGGCCAGGTTTTGATGCATATTCACTGGCATGGTGGGGAGGGCATGTCTCCAGTCCAAAGTGACTTACGCTGACCTCACCTCAGTTAGCAGCCCCAGAGCATGGAGGCTGCAGGGTATTTCACCACAGTGGGTCTTTGAAGACAGAGAAAATAACTTTTCCTCAAGTTTCCTTCTTGTTTTCCACCTGTTTTTCCTGGAATTCTTTTAATTTTTTTATCCTAAATGGTTAAACTCTTACAAAGACATTTTTACTGCATTTTCTTTTTTAAAAACAAATGTCAGACCATCTCAGCTATACATGCTGCCACCTAATTCATCTGCTGCACCATTAGAAAGCATTAAAGCAAGGAGGGTTCACTGGACTACTAATGATTTATGGCATCAGCTCCTGAGCTCCTGTCTCTGTGCTTTTGGTTGTGTCATTGATGCTGAAAGGTGCAGCCTCAACCAGAAATTCTGGTGCCACTTAAATCGGTAGGTGTTTTCCCATCAGCTTCAATAGGGCTGAGATTTTTTACCTTTTCTCTGCCATTTGTCTTTAAAGAGGCAGTAAAAATTCTGGCTCGATGGATAATAGTACAGGACTATTAGTCAAAAACAGATGAGTAGGAGTCATTCGTTACTCATCTTAAAACAATATGCATGTGCCAGAGGGGCTGAGTTATACGTCCATTTTTGTGACTATACATGGGTATATGTCCAGGGAGAGTTATGTTTTTGGAATGAGTGTTTAGGGAAATAACAGTGTGGCTGCAGTTCTCCATCAAGCCCCTCTGGCAAGTTTCTGTGTGACAGGGAGCAAGTCATTAGGTGTTAGGCGAGCGGGTATTACACTTTCTGTCTTTTTCTGAGATAGGAGTTGAGTTGGGAAGCAGAGAAATGAAGTGGATCCATGAACTAGATTTTGAGATAATGGATGGGCCCTGTAATATATGCAGTTTGAGAGCTGAGAAGACTGTGTATGCTGACAAGACAATGTATGTGACTAAAAGTGTGGAAATGTGGGTGCTTTGTGGTTATTATCCATTTGAAGGACAGTGAAGATGAATCCCCTTGACCTGACAGCACTTCTACAATAGGGTTGTCTAAAACTGGGAAATGACTTTGGTTGGCAGTGTGTACTTGGAAGACTGTCTAAATATTCAGTGTAAAGAATAAGCTTTTTAAGCTTTAGAAACTGCTTCAGAACCTACTGTTTTACCGAGACATCACACAGGAACTAGGGCTTCTCCCCCCAAAAAAGGTGGTGGGATCAATAGCCTAACCGAAGTGCATCTACATGAGCACACAGCAGGGGCAACAGGAGGAGCTGGAAGCCATTGTGCAGCAGGAAAACTAATGACATAGTTCCATCACTGAAACATGGTGGGATAACTCATATAGCTAGAGTGCTGCAACAGATGGCTATAAACCCTTTAGAAGGGATAGGCAAGGAAGGCGAGGCCTTGGGGTAGCCCTGTGTGGTAGGAACATTTGTCCCTAGGTGCAAGTAACTCAGGAGGCCTACAAGGATGTTGTGAGGTTATGCAGGGAGAAAATTAGAAGGGCCAGGGCCCAATTAAAACTTAACCTGGCTGCTACTGTAAAGAACAATAAAAAATGTTTCTGTAAATATATTAGCAACAAAAGAAGGGCTAAGGAGAATCTCCATCCTTTATTGGATGTGGGGGGAAACACAGTGGCAAAGGCTGAGGAAAAGGCTGAAGTACTTACTGCCTTTTTTGCCTCAGTCTCTACTAGTAAGACCAGTTGTTCTCATGGTACCCAGCCCCCTGAGCTAGAAGACAGGATGGGGAGCAGAATGAAGCCCCCATAATCCAAGGGGAAATTGTCAGCAACCTGCTGCACTACTTAGACACACACAGGGCTATGGAACCAGATGGGATCCCCCCAAGGTTACTGAGGGAGGGGCCTGGCCCCCGGAGCCACTTCCCAACATTTATCAGCAGTCCTGGCTAACCAGGGAGGTCCCAGCTGACTCAGGTTAGGAAATGGGACACTTCACCTACAAGAAGGGCTGGAAGGAGGGTCCGGGGAACTACGGACCTGCCAGCCTGGCATCAGTCCCAGGCAAGGTTATGGAGTAGATCATCTTGAGTGCCATCATACAGCACATATAGGAGAACCAAGTGATCTGGCCCATGCATGAGTTTATGAAAGGCAGGTCTTGCTTGACTAACCTGGTCTCCTTCTGTGACAAGGTGGCTACTTACTGGCTGAGGGAAAGGCTGTGGGTGTTGTCTATATAGATTTTGGTAAAGCTTTTGACACTGTTTCCCACAGTAATCTCCTGGAGAAACTAGCTGCCCATGGCTTGGATGAGTACACTCTTTGCTGGGTAAAAAACTGGGTGGATGGCTGGGCCCAAAGAATGATGACGAGTGGAGTTAATTCCAGTTAGAGGACAGTCACAAGTTCTGTTCCCCAGGGCTTGGTACTGGGGCCAGTTCTGTTTATTATTCTTGAGGGTATATTCTGGTTAATATGCTTGAGGATAGGAAGGCTCTACAGAGGGATCTGGACAGGCTGGATCAATGGGCCAAGGCCAGTTGTATGAGGTTCAACAAGGCTCAGTGCCAAGTCCTGCGCTTCGGTCACAACAACCCCATGCAATGCTGCAGGCTTGGGGAACAGTGACTGGAAATCTGCCTGTTGGAAAAGGACCTGGTAGTATTTGTCAACAGCCGGCTGGACATGAGCCAGCATGTGCCCTGGTGGCCAAGGAGGCCACCGGCATCCTGGCCTTTATCGGCAATAGTGTGGCCAGCAGGCCCAGGGCAGTGATCATCCCCCTGTACCCAGCACTGGTGAGACAGCACCTTGGATGCAGTTCTGGGCTCCTCACTACAAGAAACACGTTGAGGTGCTGGAGCGGATCCAAATGACAACAAAGCTGGTGAAGGGTCTGGAGCACAAGTCTTATGGGGAATGGCTGAGGGAACTGGGGTCATTTAGTCTGGAGGAAAGGAGGCTCAGGGGAGACCTTATCACTCTCTATGACTACCTGAAAGGAGGTTGTAGTGAGGTGGGAGTCAGTCTCTTCTCCCAAGTAACAAGTGATAGGACAAGAGGAAATGGCCTCAGGTTGCACCAGGGGAGGTTTAGATTGGATGTTAGGAAAAATTTCGCTACAGAAAGGGCTGTCAAGCACTGAACAGGCTGCCCGGGGAAGTGGTGGAGTCGCTATCCCTGGAGGTGTTTAAATAAAGTGTAGATGTGGTGCTTAGAGATATGGTTTAGTGGTGGACTATAGTGGTGGACTATGGCAGTATTAGGCTAATGGTTGGACTTGATGATCGTAAAGGTTTTTTCCAAGCTATATGATTCTATAATTCTATGATGTCTTAAGAAAATTAAATATATAGCCTTTCCAAGGATAATTTCTTAAGCCCCTCAGAACAGTTCAAAAAGAAAATAAAAAAGGCAAAACCCAGCAATCCATTAATGTGATTTTAAACAACATATGAATTATCTCGTGAGTAGATCAATATGCCACTGTACAGCTTTATTTTAAATAGTGGCTTTCCTGCAAATATAATTAAATAATGTATAAGAAACTGGAGGGTACATGTCTGTAAGCAACTAACTGTGGTGTAAGAATTTTATAATGCGAATAAATGAAGATACTCATGGGGCTGTTTAACCTAGAAGGAAAAAATTAAAGAGACTGAGGAGGAAAAAAAATAGTCTTTTCAGGTACTGAAGAGATCAGAAGTCAAGAAGGCAGAGGAGCAAATGGCACAGCTTGAAATGAATGGTTTTCTGCTATTAATACTATGTAAAGAGCAAGAAAGGAGGTGGAGAGTTGTGGAAACCAGCAAGGTAATTTCTGCGTGTGCTCTTTTCAGTCCTGGGATGCATTTTCTGCTGAGTTCAGATGATTTGCCATATCATGAGTACATAAATAACACATAAACTAGAGGACAGTAACTGCACAAGGGTCAGGTGAGACAACGGTGCTTGGTGCACATGAAGAGACAGGCAGGGGGACACACGTCCTGCATGAATTAAAAGTCTGATGTCTGGAGCCTGGCAGGGCCATGGAGAGCAGGGTTGCAGGGACTGCTCTGAAGGCAGAGGGAGGTGTGCGAGGGCATCTGTATAAAACCACGTGTGAGTCCGTAGCGTACAAGGACTGCAAAACCAGGAGTCAGTCATGTGAAAGGAGATGTCCTTGAAGTTACAAGTTCAGGAGATTGGATGGGTTGGTAGGCCCATAGCCAAGGACAGGTATGGAAACACCAGGACTGGAGGGAGCAGTGGAGGAGAGGGGAAAAAACCTTTGCTTGGCTTGAAGCCAGCTCCCATTAAGTCTCCATCTATGGCTTCAAACAGGGGAATCAAATGCAAAGCTTGACTAATGGAAAGAGATCAATGTGATTATTCTTTAAATCAGTTCTCTCCCTGCTGGCCCCTGAGCAGAGATGGCATTAAAAGCAGCTGAGGAGCCCCACTAGCAGTAGTGACAGTGGAGTGACAGCAACACCGGAGATGACACGACACATGGCGAGGCCCTAGGGCAGAGAGGTAAAGCAGGTGTCATTATTTCCTGTCCTGGAAGGTTACAAAGGTTCAACTTTATTCATTTTTAAACCAATTTAGTTAATCTGGTGCAAATCCTTGTGTGAACACATAAGGAGCTGACTTGAGATAGACCAAAATGATGGAAACCTGCCTTGCAGAGACTTAAGGAGCTTAGACTACTTAGTTCATCCCATAGAAGGTGAAGAGGTGACTATTATTTTCTACAAGTCCATTTGTGCAAGAGAGAGATTTGATAGTAGACAGCTTTATAATCCCAACAGGAAAAGAAACACTTTCTCATGGGTGGGAGCTGAAGCAAAACAGAGACTAGAAATCAGGTCTACAGTATTGCAATGAGGGAATGAACTAGAGGAATAAATTTCCCAGGGGGACGGAGGGACTTGATGGACACATATCAGGAAGCCTTGAAGGCATCGTCATCTTTTCTTCAGCCCCAGGGGTAAGTTAGGCTTGTAAGAGGGTTGCTTCACTATACAGCCTATGTAAAACCCACATTATATGTCTGTATTAGGTGGACAGAGACTTGCTTCCACCTACTTCATGGTTCACTGATTTTTTAAACCACATGACCCTCAAGACAAGAGTGTTTTTTTAAGCTTCAGTTGCACCTATATCCAGCCTTTGGCTTTCAGCAGATGAAGTGAAACTGGTCATTTGTGGTTTTCCAGTGACAGATGCAGGGTGAGAGAAAGATCAGTTCTGTCATCATAAAACATAAACGGACAACAATGAAAGTGGGTGAGAAGTGGGATCTGGGGGACCTGAAGTCCCAGTAATGATATTCATCCAGAAAAAGGATAATTGTTTCTGTAATTGGACCCTTTCTCCAGTATTCCTATAGACGTTGGTCCTCAGCCGCACCCAGCCTGCAGGATATGTGAAGGATGTAACCCCACCTTCCCAAAAACATATTGGAATGATCAGAAAGTCATTGGGAGGAACACATCTGTTTTGGGAACTGTGGTCTGCCAGGTACTTCTGCCACCACCAGGGAAGGCAGTGTAGCCACTGACTGTCCCATCTTGGGCCACTTCAACTGGCCACAAATACTCCTGGTGCTAGGTCAGAGTGGATGGTGTGAGACAATACATATCGAGTGGCAGGTATAATTTGTATCTTAGAAGCCAAAGTGCTGGAAAGGAACATTAGGTCAGTCCTTGGCATTGTTGCTTTCCCATTTCTAACCAATTATAGCCAATTTCTTAACCAGCTTTTAGTAAGACATCAAGAATTAAATTACCAAGCCCCAAATTACTGCTGTAGATGAGTTAGCAAAGTGTAACCCAAAAGCAGTGTATGAAACTGTATTATGCAAGATTTTTGCATATCTGCTAGTATGGACTGAGTGCTGCCCCAAGTGCTGTGGGCAAATGCAGGAGATGCAGCATATGCTGCCTTCCCTGGAGGAGGTGCTTGTGCAGTCAAAATGCATCTGCAGGCTCGGGTTTGGTACTAAGTGTTAAGAATCAGCCCAATATAGGTGTGTCATGTTGGTTGCTCCCAGCACCGTGTTGTTTAATCTTGTTATATTTCTCCCCTTTGATCACTTGTTGTAGATGAATTTAATTTCTCGGTAACTAATTCAGAGCATTGTACAAGGCAGTTCTCCATGCTCATTAGAAAGGACTTGCCTAATTTTTTTTTTTTTAGTTAAAGTTTGCCTCCCTCTTGCTTTTGCCTCAGTTTTATGAGTGTGTTAATTACTTTCAGTTATATTACTTGGAAACTCATTAGTGCGTTTTCATTAAGCACATCATTCTTGTGCTGTTTCCACCATTTATAGAATTTCTCCCTTTTATTTTCCCGAAGTTTGGGCGGTGAAAACTTGAGGGACATGTTATAAAGGGAAAAATCCCCTGTTGCTAAATCATTTTTTACAGACGAGTTCATGGCCGTGGTTTCATTTCATGTTTGCATATTGCATATCACTAATATTAAGAGCAAAAAGCCTGAATGGGAGATGAGGGCTTCTGTTCTTACAGTCAACAATTCTGAATAATCGCTATGCAGGAAACTCCTATTCGACTGAATGTGCCATTACATGGAAATATAGAAGCCTAAAAATCATGTTATTTTGTACTGTCTCCCAGACTCATTTTAGAGCAGCTATTTGGATCCCTGCCGCATTATCTTTTAAAAAAAAATTGACATCTGTACTTGTGACATTGTCTAAAATGAATCTTCATCCATGGATTATTAACTGCGCATCCCTTATGGTCAATGGCTTAATTAAATCAGATACTGATGACCTTAGAACTAATTTAGCACTTTCATGCCTACTCTTTTCTGTTTGCTTCATGTCAAATATGGATGCAATGGTGAAATCTTATTCTAGCATTAACGTTTGCAGCATCCTGCAATGAAGCACAGTAGTTTGGTTTGCACAATGAAAATTAAATGGAAGCAGCTTATTCTGGCACACAATGTGCATTGCTGGCCAGTTAACCAGAGGCAGAAGAGTTATCACGTTGCATTATGTGCAGGTGAGATGTGTTCCACAAGCTGAACAACTGAAGAACATTAACAGTTGCCTGCCTGCAGACGCTATTGGATATCACTGCACTGATTTGCAAGAATAATCTCATTGTATACTCATTAAAAGAAATTAATTAGTGGAAGACATCTTAACAAAGATGTCCTGAGTTTCTTTAGCTTGAACTATAATGAGATTTGAGAGGCATATACGGAAAGTAGAACCAGATTTCTCTGGGTTTTTCTCAGTGTTTTAAAAGCTTAGAAAAAGCATTAATTACACTGTTTACCAAGTGCCTGAATTCGTAGGATGTTAAAAAATACATTTCCACCTCTGCTTTTCTTCTGCTTGTCAAGTTGCTTTTCTGTTATATCCCAGCCTGCTTTTTCTGCCTGTCTGTCTTGCCCGGCATTGTGTCATCTCAGCTCATTCCAGCTGCTGTTCTCCTAGGTACGATACGATAACCAACCAGTGGGAGACCATCGCTCCTCTGCCAAAGGCCGTCCATTCAGCCGCTGCAACTGTCTGTGGTGGGAAGATCTACGTCTTTGGTGGGGTGAATGAAGCCGGCCGAGCTGCGGGGGTCTTGCAGTCCTACATCCCTCAGACTAATTCATGGAGTTTCATAGAGTCTCCCATGATCGGTAAGGGATGCGTGGTGTCAGAGTAGACCCTTAGTACAACAGAGATCTCTGTGCTACAGGCCTTTCCAGAAAGCAAATGAGTTGGGGGTGGGGAAGATACGTTTATGACATATTGGCAGGAATTCATGGTATATTATACCAGAGAGGCAATTATCTGCATCTTTACTGAAGGCAACTGTCACTCATTAATACATCTAGTTATCAGCTAGAAGTGATGAGTTCAAATTAGAGGAAAAAGGGAAGCAGTTATTGGGTATGGACAATTAGTAATTTTAGATCCAAAAAAATCACAAAGTGCAGTGAAACTTCCTCCTGGCTTCATGTGTTGCTCCCTGTGTATTACTCATGGGTTTGTTAAGATGCTGCCTGTCCTGTGGGAAGTGGCAGTCATTCTTAACTGGGATTTATCAGTGGTGTCCACAGGCATACATGCTTCAGAGGCTGAAATCCCCAAGATAAGTAAATTATTAAACTTGTGTTTATAGATTATGATGCCCTCAAGCCCACTAAACATTTTACTGAACAAAGAGCAAGACAAGAGGCCAAATTTTCCACTGTAGCAGCCAGTGTCAGCGGCACAGACTTCCTTCCAAAATGAGAATATGGCTCATAAATTTGCAACTTACTTGCTTTCTGTAGTGATTTGCACCATGAGTGTTTAGGTTGCTTTCGGAAATATGGTTTAGTGTTCAGCCTCAGAAGGACGTTACTACAGAGTAACAGCCAACCTGGGCCACCCACTCTGCTCTGGGTGGCTGTGGGCAGCCTTTGGTCTGGCTGTACTCGAGTGCCAAAGAAACAACTCTGAAACAGTTGAAGAGAAGATGTTTTGGGGTGGCTTGCTTTGGCATCATAGATTCATAGAATGGTCGGGACCTTTAAAGGCCATCTAGTCCAACCCCCCTGCAGTGAGCAGGAACATCTTCAACTAGACCAAGTTTCTCAAAGCCTCGTCCAAACTGACCTTGAACATTTCCAGGCATAAGGCATCTATGACCTTTCCGGGCAACCTGTTCCAGAGAGGTGTAGATGCCACATGCCTGTTTCACCACCCCAAACCTCTTAGGCACATTGAAACCGTGACATGAGGTGCTTCATTTTTAAAAATTCATGGTCTCATTATTGAGCCTGGTAGAGCTGTAGGAGTGGGAAGTAATAAATTACAGAAGCACAGTTATAAGGTATTCAGGTAAGGTCTGAGAATACTCAGAAAGCTAAAACAAGCTACTCTTTTTATTGCAGCTTGTTACAGTTATTTTGACTCTCTTCTTGGAGTTCCCAAGTACATCAGGTCATGAGGAGCTGGTACAGTCACAGTGCAGCCTCCCCTGTGCAGAGGGTGCTTCTGTTTTCCAGCTCCCTTGCTGCTGTTGATGTCCAGCCTAACATAACATGACATGCATATGATGCAGCATGAAGCACCCAGCGGGAGGGCGTTAAGCGGCAGAAGTCATGTTTATGTAGTACAGCAATGCAAACAACCCTGTTGCCTGGCTTTTTCTATCACGTGGCTACAGCTGCTGCTGCTCATTTAATCCACTGACTGACAGTATGAGGTTTTCCTGGACTCACAGCTTATTGCAAAAATGAATGCATTATGCAAAGAGGTATTCCTTTTCCTTATGAAAATAGTGCAAGTGCCACAGGAGCTAAGAAATCATTCCCTGGGCTCATTATTCTGTCTAGCAGGCATCAGCACCAAGCGTGCTTGGAAAAAATCATCCAAACTATCCAGAGTTGGGTTCATCACCTGTTCTAATGGACGGGTACTGTTACTTCCTAACAAAAATACGTGAAAGACACTGGTGAAGTTAAAAGATGGTATTTATGTTTTCTTGGTGTAAGCAAAGTTATTTAGTTAAGCAGAAGGCATAAAATACATGATCAAATGAGATGCTGCTGTTTGTCTTTGCTGGAAAATGTGTAATGTCAATTTATTTGCAAATAAAGTAAAATAACACAGAGCCTGAAAAATAGCACCCCCATGGAGAATGTCTGGGAAACTGAACTGATGTGATGCATGATCTTCACTAAAAGGCAGTGGGAATGTTGGAATTACGTACTTTAATTTCTCCATCTCTACAAGAACCATATTGTCACTTGTATTTGTAAAGTATCCCCAAGAACTGGATGCTACACCAAGTGTGGTACAGTCTAAACCCAACAAGGGAGTAGAAGGACCATTGGGGTGCTTTTTGCAAAATGGAGCTGAGATTAATCTAGAGATGAACACTTGCTGGAGTGCCTTTGACATCCTCAGAACTCTTTTGTTGATTTGTGAATTCTTGAGGTATCCCTCTAAGCTAAGGCAGCTGAGGTATCCAATGGCGAGTTGTGCTATGTAAGGTCACCCCAGATACTAGTGAAACATGTTTGACCTCAGATAGGACAATAGGTTATTTGAGAACACTGCAAGCACATTCAGATATGGAGACCAGACACCTTGGCTACTTTCAATACCTGCTCCTACTGTTGCAGTCTCAAGTCACTGTTATTTTATGATAGCAAGTTGAACACAGTATAGCACACATTTGAACCCAACAGGTAGGTGCTGATTATACACATCCATGTTTGGAGGGGAGAGGGTCTTTCTCAGGTCCTGTCCTTTGCCCCACATCTGTCCTCCCCAGCTTTGGAGGGACAGATGTTCGCACATCAGTGCAGCTGACAGCTTGATGTTACTAGAGTAATGTAGCCTCCCAGGGCTTCAACATTGCATATTTTTGGTAAACCATACTGCACATCTCCTTCTTTTGTATTTTGAGCTCTAAGAAGTTTGCTGCTGTCAAGATGAAGTCCTACAATAGTAAATGAACCCAGGCTACCTACTTGCAGCACCTGCCTTTCCATTTCTTGGCAGGCTGCCCTATATCACCATGCTAAAAACGTGTTTCATGCCCAGCTTTCTGAGGTTTGTCTTATTTAACAAGATGGCCGTAGACATGCTGAAGTCAGTGGTTGTTACTAAGCCTAATTATCTTGTCACTGCCTTTTAGTTCACTTTGTGCCTTCATACTGGGACACTAAAATATACCTTTTTTTGACACTCTGAACAGTCAGTGTCTGTACTGGGGGAATTACAAGTTTTTAGTAATGTTTCTGGATTGTACAAAAAACAGTGTTTTGTCATCACCACTATTAAATTTTAAAATCTGGTGAGAACTATGGGAACACAGAGGTCAAAGATCTATGAGCATTTTTGATTTCCAATCCAAGTATCTAGTTCTTCACCATACCATTTACTCTTGCAGTGATAAGCGGGACAATCACAGAGCTGAGAATGTAAGAAGTATCTGGAAAACAGCATTAATAGCATCTGTACATTTTTACTGCACTGTTCTGTGGCTTAGTTTGGTTAAAATGCATAATCATTCCCATTAACTTATTTTTGGACTTTACAAGAAAAGCAGGTACATGTCTCGCCCCTCTCCCCAAGGCCAGTAGTTCTGTATTCATGTGTGGGTTTGGCCAGGTTTCACCTAGAAGTCTCAAAGCAATTAATGTTTCATCTATTCCTACAATGTATTTTTCTTGCCATGACTAGTTCTTGGTGTTTCTCCCACTAGTAAGCTTGAATATTACTTTCCTTTGTCTCACCCATTTCTTCTCTATATACGCCATATTCTCCATTCAGAATGTTTTTTTCCACTCCTTGATGTTTTCCCCTACACATACTTTCTCTCCCTTTCTACCGCCCCTTCATCTGTGTGGCCGTGCTTTGTCCAATTCTCTTCAGTTCATCAACATTTTGTTTCATAATTTGATGCTGAAACTGCCCCATAATGGCAGGTGGAGCTTTCTGCTTTGGCACTGGTGATCCCACCACACATAGATGAAATGCAATGTTTGTAAGTCAGGACGCTCAACTTCAGGGTCTCTGAGGAAAGTTTGCTCAAGGGTCATTGAGGAAACCAGAGGGCCCTGCAACCTCTTGCGTAGTTATGAGAAATCAGCCAGGAGGACAGCACCATGCCAGAGGGCTGACATCTGAGACCCTTCTGTTAATTGCAGTATCTGCACTTGGCCTCATGAACTATGTTAAGGATCAGACCACAGTCTCCTGGCTGCCACGGGACGTTATCTTATCCATTACTATGCCATTCTTGAGCTTGTCCGCATAGTATTCAGAGAGGGGAAGAGGCACTTACTATTAAAAGCAGATTTATTTTATATTAACTAGTCTCTGTTCTCTGATCTGCTTCATCATGTGCATCAATGTCCCCACTGGCCACCTGTGCTTGCAGAGAGACCCTTTGGTTGGAATTATATCTGGACTGGTGGCATGCCGGCATTTCTTCCTCATGATAAAAATGGTTAAAAACTAGCTTGGTTTTAATAACCTTTTCCCATATGAAGTGTTGCTGCCATTCATTGTAATGCCACTTCAGTCTCTGACCGAGTGCTTTACTGGAAGGCAACATAAGATCTTTAAGCAATCATGGGAGGAAAAGCAGGACTGTGCTACTTGACCATATAATGTACTGAGAGATAGGAGAGCCATGGAACATATCACAGACAGCACGCTGTCATTACTAAATGAGGAGCACGCAGGTAGGTTAAATTATCAACCCCATGTGAAGTACACCTCCGGCTCAAGGACTGTCATTGAGTGCGTACCCTTTCCTGCAATGACCTGTCACTAGAATAGAAATACTTGCATATTTTCCTTTAGCAACAGCAAAGAAGAGTGGTTTTATTATGTTATCCACTTGGAGAGAAGAGTACCTTTTATCTATTATTTCCTTTACATTTATTCTGCCTTTTAATCTGAAGTGTGCTTGCTGTCCTGGACAAATCCCGTTTAAGATTTTCCAGCCTAAAATGGATTACTATATCTGACAGGCTCAACACTTGCATTTTGGAGGGGAAAGGAGGCTGCTTCTCTGTTTCTATGCTTCTTCTCCTCTCTCTTCCTTCCCTCTGGCAGGGAAGGAATTTTGAAATACCCAGTGTCCCCGGTATATCCCACCATAAGCCTCTGCCCAATAGAAGCTCACATTTACACCCAGTAGCATTGACCAAAAAGCCCAACCAGAAGATGCTTTTGCAAAACTAGACTCCCCAGCCACCCACTTTACACTATAAGCATGGTGAGGTCTTAGAGCAGCAACAGAAGTTGGAGTGTCCTGAGTGTTTGCAGGAGGTTACCAAGCCCTGGGAAGGACAACAGCAAGGGAAGAGTGTGGGTAGGACCTAAGATGAAGTGAGGTTAAAGGCT
>NW_009929776.1:68874-71337 GCF_000696875.1 Nestor notabilis | reverse complement strand
CCTGGTTAGCAGGAAGGATGGCTTGAGTTTTCCAAGCTCCTTGTATGCATGAACAATTTCTGCCTCCATGGTAACAAAACAAAAATAAAACCCACTGTCTTCTTTCTACCTGTCTTTGGAGGGTGTCCCTCATGTCCTTCTGCCATCAGGATCAGGAGACTGCTGTGAATGTCTGCTTTCCTGAAAGAAGCAGCAGGGATTTCTCTGTTTCTCTATCACAGGCTTATTTTATACCAATTATGAAATGGTAGCTAAAGACAAAAGCAGTAAAAAGACAACAGATAGGTGATGTATTGAAAAATTGATGAGAATCAAACACGACTGACTCTTAAAAAATAGAATATCAGACTGCCTATTTGAAAAGAAAGAAAAAAAAAATTGCTATAAAAATAACCAAGGGGTTTCCCTCTCTTTCTTTAACAAAAAGGAGTTTGAAGTCAGTGATTCAGTCTCCTGAGAAGTCGCTGTTTCTGCCTTGAGGGAGCCCCAAATAATTTCCCTGTGAGATTTGGGAGCCAAGTTCTGACTTTTTATGTGAGAGTTTCATTCTCCTGCAAAACAGTGCAAGTCGAAGGAAAAAACCCAGGAAGATGTGATAATTAAATATGGAAAATTTCTGATGAGTGTCTTAACTGGAAAAAATGTCACATATGCAAGTCTGATTTGGAAGGGGATGTGAGCCGGGTTGTTAGGACAGATAAGTCTTTCTGATGAATTATAGTGGCTTAGTGGCACTGAGAAGAAACTGAATACTCCTTGTTCTATTTTCTGGATGAATTAGTTTCTTCCCATCTGTTCCCAAGGATCAGTGACATTTTCCTAATACATCCATGGTTTTTTGACATATGCCTGTAGATGCTCAGTGCAATAGGAGCCCAGCTTTAACCCCTAACAGGTTTTGTCTGGTTTCATACCAGGTGCTGCACCCCTGTATGTCCCATTGGGCATGCACTGACATGGGGTGAGATGAACTGGACCAGACCACCCCATGGCCGTGCTGGAACAGAAGCAAGACATCACAAAACCATTATTTCCTTTCTAGTTTAACCAGTTCAAACCTCGGTTAAGGAAATTACCTCTCTTCTGGAGACATTCATCAGCTTTTGCTTGACTTCTGACAAATTAAATCTCTTGTAAAATATTTAATGGAATAAGATGGTTTTACAAGAACCTCAGGGTTACAAGACCAGTGATGCAAGAAGTAAGCAAATGCCAAAAGTAAAGCTGCAGGGGCTGGTTTAAACCCTTCCCTTCCTGTGTTCATAAAAGGACACAGTCATAGTGTTACAGATCTGGGAGGAACATACAGACCCCTTTAACATTATGTAGAGGCCCTTATCGGAGATGTAAGAGCATAATAAAGCTGGTGTCGCACCTTCCCTCCAGCACACGCCCAGCTCCCCACATGTAGGAGGAGGGCTGCAGTGGCTGAAGCCATCAGGACTGTGTCCAGGGTGATTCTGCACTGGAGATGCAAACCCAACCTTCTCTGAGCATATAAAAATGCAAATTTTGGAAAGGCTTTATCTTATATCAATGTATGGAGAATTTTAATGTGCCCCGTGACACCAGGATAGCCACCCAGGAAACATCTTCACGTGCCAAAGGGCTTAGGCTCTTGCTTCTTAGAGAACTGGTGTGAGGCTTGTTTTAACTCCAATAAAGCAATGTATTTTCCCATCTTTTGTTCCAGACACTGCTGATTGGTTTCACTGAAGTGTTGATTAAAAAACCTGTATCACATCAAGACAGACACCATCATGAGAAATTTCAGCCCAACTGGCTCATATTTAATCATGTGCATATGGCATGTTAACAGCATACGGGACAAGTCAACTAATTAAATTAGACTTATTTTATTCAATAATTTATGGTTAGTTTTACCAATATTTCTAATAATGTCACAGCTAACACAAGAGTTTTCAAGCATCCTTGGAAACTCTGATTGAACTTGATTCAGGATAAGGGACTTCTGTGATTACAAACTCCAGTGTCGCAGAGTTTATTGCTAAAATACAGGACTGCTTGGAGGTACACACACATCTGAAACTAAAAATGCAAGTGAATTTATGAGACAGATGAAGGCAAAAAAAAATTGGGTTTCAGAAAGTCTTCTGGATGATGTGGGTGACCTTCCCACAAGCAATAGCAGAATACAAAAGAGAACCAACTATTGGGTGTTATTAAGTGGGGCTCTGTGCTGTGGGTTTCTTCCGTACTTAGCTGCTGCACAGGCATGGGAAGCATCTGAGTTAAAATTTGCAGCAATTCTAAATTCTCAAACAACTTGACATCTTAATTTTGTATGTAAGAGTGGAGCTTTCACAGTGACTCCATTAGGCTTTGGGGGAGGATAATTGTGCTTTACTAGTTTAGAGGGAGGTGCATACTGGGGGGATGAAGGACTGATGAACTTTAAAAGTGCCTTTGAGAACTTGGAGAGAGGAGAACAAAACCAGGAAA
>NW_009929776.1:63468-68843 GCF_000696875.1 Nestor notabilis | reverse complement strand
CTTTCCCTAGCCTTGGAGGTTTTGAAAAATGTGACTTATCTATAAATAAGGGGAATGTATAAATAAAAAACCAGTCTCCAAACCTGAGCCTAAAACTGATCTCAGTGTTGCTTTCCATTGACAGATAACAAATACGCTCCTGCAGTCACTCTCAATGGGTTCATCTTTATTCTTGGAGGAGCGTATGCACGAGCAACCACCATCTATGACCCAGAGAAAGGCAATATTAAAGCAGGTCCCAACATGAACCACTCCAGGCAGTTCTGCAGGTGAGAAAAACCATTAAAACTGAATTATCGGTGCCTTAACATTTTCTGCTGATAAATAAGCTAATACGACCTAACAGTGAAGGGGAGAGGGGAAGGGAGGTGTGGATCATCGGGGGGCTTTCCTAATCTCTTTTTTGTACTTGTTCAGGGATGCAGCATTCCCCAAAGTGTGCATCCAGGACCCTACTATGGTTCATGTGTCTCTTCAAGTTCAGGTGTGATGGATCACGGGGAGGGACATGTGTTGGGTTCCTCCAGTGACTACAGGAACACTGTCTTCCTCAGTTTGCCTTTGCAACCAGAGGATGATAAATTCCCACTGTAGGAGAGACCACTATAATGTGGAACGTGGTTTTGACAAAAAACAGCTAAAAGATCCTTGAAAGAAAAAGCCACCAAGTAAGCACCACACACAGATATTAGTTATTTATTACATTCTTTCGGTAGCTTTTAGGGCTTGCTTCCCCAATCCTGGTCACAGGTTTAAGAAACTTCCCAATTCGGCTGACAAAAATAAAGCCTAGCACCCATCGCAGGTACTGGCAGAACTTAAAGGCCTTTTAAAAAGTACTCATGGCTGTTTCAGGCAATCAGACAGGCTTGTTTCAGGCTTTATTCAGCACCAGCCCCATGCAGAGCAGATCCCGCAGCGGGAACTGGCTGAGCTATCGGTTCCACAGGGAAAAGCCATCACTGGTCCACAAATGCTGCTGCAGACACTGGGTGAGGGTTTGTTACTAGTATTTGATGCAACGCGTCTCAGGGCAATGAGCAAAACTAGGACAGAGAGGTTGTGCCAGGCATGTGCCCAGGCAAAACACTTGCAGGGTTGGGAGGAACAGCAGATGGGGCAGCAGCTGGTCCCACAACAGACCAGCATCTCCCAATCATTCAGCTCACAGCTCTGCTCCTTCCCCCAGGGGTGTCCCTAGCCCCCATCCCATGGTCGAAAAACACCTTCATGTTTTAGCTTGTTGCATTAAACCATTCACTATGGTGCAGATGAGAAAATTCCTTTTAAGAAAGCGTGCTCAGTTTTTCTGTTTTTGCTGTGTGGTTTGGGTTTTTTCCCTTTCTTTTATTAATTTAAGGAGCGCCCTCTCTTGGCTGCTGGAGCAGATTTTATTTTAAAGTAAAGGGGTCCAAGCAGCCAGCTCCATGTGCTTAGACCCTGCAGTAAGGACAAGTCTTCCTTGTCCCTCCACTCTAGCAGGAGGCAAAGCCTGCAGTGTTCAGGCAACTGCTAATGATATTTATCTCCTGAAAACCTAACTGAAGTGTACAATGCAGCTCAGGATCAGAGCCCCAACCAGTCAAATGAAATGTGGGGGTCTTGTAGGTTTGATACGTTCCTGTGTCTTCCTGCAGAGAGGGTTGAGCAGCTCTTAGAACATCTCTGTTTTGTGAAATGTAACAAAAATCTGCTAACGAATTATCTGGAATATACCATAAAAGAAATTGCATGGGTGATTTCAACCCGGAGCTGTTGGCTGAGCATCTCACATTAAAACTTCCCAGGGTTTCTAATGTGAAGGGAACTTTGCACCCTGCAGCAGGGAATCAGTGAGATACCTTGTGATGGACCAAGGAGACTAACCAGTGACCTCAATACTAGCTGCTGCTGTGGCACTGTAATAAACTGGTTTTGCTTAAGTAGAGTGTGACACCTGTTAGTAAACTTTCAGATTACTTTTTTTCTGAAGCCTAAGCTATAGTGGGGTAGCTACCGAAAAAAGGAATAGTTCATACCTCCCAACAGGATGCCAGAAGAGGCACAGTTTCAAAAATTGTTAAATGTGCTGGGAAATGATCAAGGAAAAATGTTTCAGCCAAAAGGATATGTAAAACCTATGACAGAAAATAAATAAATCAGTTTGTATGGAAATAGGAAAGATGATGGGAGGTTAGCAGTAACAGATAGGTTAGAAACTGGCTGCTGCTACAGGAGCCTGGTAGAACCAGTGAAGTACTAAGGGCTCATAGGAGTAAAAAGAAAGGCACTTTAAATCTTTGGGGATCAAATTTGTGATTTTGATCTGTTATAAAACCATTGCTGATGAGACAGCAAAGTGTAACACAGCCCAACTGGCTGACTATTTCTGATCTGGGTTTGGAAGGGAGGAAGATGGTTTGGTTCTATGTTCTGCTGCAAGGGTCCAAAAGCAGTCACTGTTAGCAACAAGGATAGGTGTGAACTCAGAAATGAAGTCCTCAGATAAGGCAGCCTGGCTCTCTTAGACACAGGTGTCTTTAGAGGCTTCGCTGAGAAGCTGATTGAACCACTAATGTTGATTTTTAATAACTCTTACAGCTCAGGATGGATCAGGACAGTGCCAAAGTGTTTCCATATTTTGAAAATGTGAAAGGGAGCATTTTAGTGCAGCAATTAATTTTGCGAAGTACCAACGTCAGGCTAAGTGGTCTTACTTAGCCTCATGTTAGTCCTCTGCAAAATACAGGAGTGGTTAATTTGGGATTTCATCAACAAATAACTAGATGCTAATAATATAATGAACAGCAATCAATGAGCTTTCCTGGAAAATGGGTCTTGTTAAACCAACCTGTTGACTTCTGCTTTTTGGGGGGATGAAGCGGGAAATTGCATTCTTTGTTTTGGTTTTTAATAAAACATGCCTTGCTGCTGAAGACAACTGATGCTATAATACGCTGCAATTTCTCCAAGGTATTTGTCTGGTATTATATGGAATTAACAAGGCACACATTAGAGAGATTAAATGTGCTTCACTGACAGATCTCAAAATGTAGTTGTTAATGAGGAGGTATCATTGAGCAAGGCCACTGGTAGCAAGCATTGATTCTTTTTCAATGCTATTTAATAGATCTACCAACCATCCAGGTAATAGAAAAATCTCCCCCGGTAAAGGCTGCAGGTGGTGTAACAGTGGGTAAAAAATATTACAGAAGGAGCTATTTTAGTCAGTTATCTTCGTGTCTCAGTTAGATGGTCTCAAGCTAGCAGTGGTATTTTAAATGCAAAGTAATACATGGAAGAAGCACAGTCATAGCAGCCCTGCTCCCCTTAGAAAGTCAGGCACTCAGAGGACACAAAGGAGGCCACTCAGAGCTACACAACATGAGCTTTTCTCACAAGCCAGTGGATAAAAGGTCAGTGCAATATTGGATATATAATACAAGCCCTAACACTGCAAGGAAAACAAGTTGAAGCTGGGAAGAGAGCGTGCTGCTGCATACAGCATGGCGAGAGGAATGCGAGTCTTGGGTCCGTGCATCGACATGTGGAAATATCAGCAGAAGTTCAAAGGGAAGCCACAAAAATGACCCTGGGTTGCAAATCAAATCTTTGACATGAAATTTAAGGAGTTTATCAAAGAAAGGCTGAGAGGTGACTTGATCACTGGGACCAAGTGGAAAAGCTTTCAGGCTCGCACACAAAGGCGTAGCAGGTTACAGGGTCTAGAAAGTCAAGTTACACATCTCAGCCTTTAAGTGAGGCACTTTCCCAACAGCCAGGATAATTAAACAGAGAACCAGCGAGGGAGGGGGTGAACACACCAACACTCAGTGTTTTTAAGAGGAGATTAGATACTTTTCCAAGAGGGATGCTGCCTGGGGAAAAGTCCATGGCCTGCGTATACACAAACTCAGATTAACTAAGCAGAGAGATCCCTTCTGACCTTAGTCTATGAATCTATAAATTCCCCATTCCACTCATTAGCATGGATCACAAAAAACATGTTTTAATAGCAGCAACATAAACAACTTAAAAATTAACTGCATGCTATTGATCTCCTCTCACCAGGAATTACTCGATACCGAATTTGCTGGGAGAAATCTTGACTGCATCACTTTCATTTTTATCTGCACGGTTTCTACATGTTAGTGACTAGGGAGCGTGATGGCTTTGAGCACAGGGAAGAGAGATGTGGATGGCATTCTCTGCATGGTAAAATTAAAGGTCCATTCAAATGGGTTTAATATCAAGTTAAATTACTTTTAATGAAAAACAAAAAATAAATGGTTCAAGTCTCCAGCTCACAATCAGCAGAAGAGCAAAGTGAGCATCATTTTCAGATTAAGCCCCCCCCCAGCCTGATGGAAGTCAATAAGAAATTTGTGTTGACCTAGAATTAACCCTTTGAGGGATGGTGCCAAATGGACAAAGAGCCGTAATAGGCCTGAAGCATTTTAAAATTCAGTGAGCACTCACACAGAGGTCTCGAACATCTACACAGTGTGTGAGGGAAGTATCTGACATCTCCCAAACATCGGGTAAGTGCATCCTGTTTGCCGCATGGACCCCATCTTGGTTTGGCAGAGATGAACAGATCCCCCTGCTCCTTTGTGGGATCTTTGGAGGTGGAGGCGGCAGACAGCAACACACAGGGATGAAGAGCTGGGATGATCACACCTTGCTCTGCTGGATACCTCCTTCCAGAAAGAGTTGCACAGACATCCCTCCCCTCCAGCAGTGGCAATTCCTCCCTTTGCAGGCAAGCATTCTCCCTTCCCGCAACGCCCTTCAAGGGTTTATTTTTCCTCAAGCAAAAAGAATACCGAATGCGTTTCTGTGCATGATTAAAAATTCCATATTCTGCTTGCTTAGGATGCAGGCAGCATGCAAACAGGCATGAGCTACAGAGAGCCTCCACGGGGCAACAGCGGCAGCATGATGGTGCCAGCAGTAATTCCAGAGAAGCTCATTTAGTACCAGCAATTCCCAACAGACACCAGAAAAGCATTTTCTTCCTCCTCCTCTGACTGTTAACCAGTAAGATTTATTAGATGGTTCTGCCGAATGGAAATCTTTAATAAAACTTCGACTCAGGCTGAACAGCACAAGACCAGGGTCGGTTTGTGGATTCCCCCTTCCCCCCGCCTTCTTTTTAACTAAGCCCTTGTTCTTGAACAGCGAAGCATGGTGACTCCTGTGCTTAACTACAAGACACTGCTAATGTACTGCACCAGCTGCAGACTCCCCCAGCTGATTCCTTTCCTCATTGCAAAGTTTGTGGTAACTCCAGGCACTGGAAGGGGTTAGAGCACAGCTTGTTTAGATGGATATTCCCAGGTGAAGCTATTACAGAGCACAAATCCTTAATGGCCTTGCACTTCTCAAGCCCACAG
>NW_009929776.1:2111-63437 GCF_000696875.1 Nestor notabilis | reverse complement strand
CTTTTCAGCAGGCAGCATTTGCTGCTGGAAGTGTTTGTGGTCCAGAAGGGAAAACCAAAATCTTACAGCATAACTGGAAGGAGACGTGTGTCTGGGACTGTGCTGCGTGGACAGTGGATGAGAACTGCAACACCAAACTAATCACAGTAATTTCTGTCGCAGCTGGCGACATGAAGGATTTTAGGGTGCGTTAAAGCATAGCTGGTACAGGCAGAGCACTCAGGCCGTTACTGATGTGCAGCGGACTTTGGAATAAAACATTGCTGGTTTTCAGCACTGAGTAATGATGCCATATCAGGGTTTTGGATCATTAGCAAGGGAAAGTACTCGCAGAGCAGAGGAGAATCTACCTGGAGGTTGGCCAAAACACCCACACTAATAATCCTGTTTCACAAGGTGGCATGATACCCTTCTAACTGACCAGAACTAATGCAGACCCTCATTTGTCCATCTTATTATAAAGATGAAGCCTCTGGCAGCACAACACAGCCACCTGAGCTCAAGCCCTTTCAAACACAAAAACCTGGCTGCAGACAGCCACGGAGGTTGTCAGCACAGCTCCCAAACTCCGGATGGCACTTTGGCACCCTGACCACCACTACCCGCAGAGACACAGCAATGCCTTTCACTTCAGCCTTGCAAACCAATGTGTGGGTTTAAAGAAAAGTTCTCCAGTTTAAGCAAAAGCTTAAGGGATGGTTTCAGCTCTGCCCAGCACTGCATAGAGCCACTTCCCGCAGTAGCTGGTACGCTGCTTGCTTCTCTTGCCTCATGCTAATGCCACCCAGTTGATGAGCATCATTTGGTTCCGTCTGTAGTAAAGCCTTTCTGAACTCTTAGAGCAGGGAGGAAATCCATCCACTAGTAAACGTGAGGAATTTTTTCTGTTAAGCAGATTCTGTGTCTAACTGATGTTATTAAATAATATTTATGGAACCGAACCAGGTATGTGCATGCATAACCAGGAGGGAGGAGGGAGAGGAGCTTTGTTTGTGGCTTCAGATGATAAGTTTTGTGGAGTCAAAACACCACATTAATCCAGCCATTTCAAATCTTTTACAACCCCAGACATTGCAAGACAGGATTTATTTTTAAATTGTTTTTAACATTTCCTGATAAGGCTGATGTGATCTTTAAGACTAAGCAGGAAATTTTATAATAATAATAAAATATTAACGACCTTTGATGGTAGTGCAACTGCTTGGGCTATGCCTAGGTATCACAACTGGGAGAGGAAAGGGCTGGAGCAGGAGCTCCCAGGCTCTTGTGTCTCAGACACTACAGAAGAAAGGTGCTGGCATCCGCCGCTTTGGGTTGCTTCCAAATTATTACCCATCAGGAAACTTTACTAGGAAATGCTTCTGAATGACAAGTGGAGGGTCTGTATCACTCCTGGTGGGAAAGCAGCCACCAGGCGAATGGCAGCTGAGCTGCGTGAGCAGGGCCTCAGCACCACCAGCTTGTGTGTGCCGAGCCCGGGTGCTCCACGCCTGAGCTGGAGCACAGGCAGGTTTGCTCACATGTGATTAAAAATGTTAATCAAAAAGCAGAGCAAAGTCAAATGCAGCAACAAAGGCAACCCAAACCATTCTATGATTCTAAATCAGATCCTGGGCTGCACCTGCAGGGGCATTACTTGCAGAGGTAGAGATGTGATCATCCCACTCAGCACTTAACGGCCACACCGGGAGTATTGTGTCCACTTCTGGTCACCACCATCCAAAAGACACATGGACAGACTGGAGAGTGTCCGCAGGGGGGCCACAAAGATTGACGGGCTGGAGAACCTGCCTTCTGAGGAAAGACTGAAGGCATTAGGTCTCTTCTCCCTTGGGAAGAAAAGGCTCAGAGGGGACCCCACACAGTATTCCAGCACTTAAAGGGTGGCTGCTAAGAGGATGGAGGCTTTCTCTTCACAAGGAGCCAAACAGAGAAGACAAGGGGTACAGGCTGCACCAGGAGAGGCTTAATCTCAATATAAGAATTTTTTATAGCGACATCAGTCATTCAGTGGAACAAGCTCCTGGGGGACATTCTAGAGTCCCCATCTTGAGAGGTTTTCAAGATGCGATTGGACAAGGTGCTAGATAATCTCATCTAGTATCCCTTTCCCATGGAACCTTGGACGAGATGATCGCTCAAGATCCTTCCAACCTGAGCAGTTCTATGATTTTATGATTAAATAATTCACTTTGTTCATCAAGTCTTTTAATGGCCAGCTGTCAGAGAGGGATCTTCTGTGCCACCTATTTGCTCAGACAGGAAGGACTGCAAGGTGGATAGGCAGAGAAGAGATTTAAAGGGTGTTTAGATTACCTAATGACTCCAACCACAGACAGCCAGGTCCCCACCAGCCCTTGTTACATCTCCACCTCCTTGGGATTTCCTTAGGAGTGTGATTCATAGCTTCACGGAGGTCAGTAGATGGGCTGTATTAGCAGTGGCAGAGTTGGGGAATAGCCACATTGTGATGCTCTGACACTGCTCATGGTTTGGGCAATAAAGGACGTCCTGGCACCTCAGGTGAATCGGCCGCAGTGCTGTGGGTGAAGCCTTTCTAGTAAGCAGCAGTAATTACACGGGCAGTAGAAAGCCCGGTTGTTAGCGGCCGGGTAATCAAACCGTGTGTCCCTGGAAGGCGTGGATGGGTGACCTGATGCCGATTACCTTCACCCCGGGCATGCTGCTGGGGAGATGGGGGTCCAGCCGCCCCTTAGCTGGGGAGGTCGCTGCTCCCAAAACTGCTGCAGGGTTTGCATCCCTGCAGCAAGGCTCTGTGGTGTGGAGCTCCCTTCCTTGCTTTCTTTGCAGACTCTGACAGCCTGTAATCATTTTATCTCTCAGCATTAATGGCAGCAAGCAATAAACTTGCATCCTAATTATTGTAATTATTTCTTTCTTTGTACGTCAGCCTTGGTAACGATGTTTTTACAGCCGATGAGATGGAAGGGAGGGGAGAAAAGAAATATTGTCACAGTAATGAAGAAAGAGCAATGAGCATACTCCTTTCCATTCACTTTCCTCAAGGTTTTAGAGCCCACTTGAGTTTCCTGTTCTCTAAGGTCACAGAAATTAGCGATGATTGCCCTAATACTGCAAAGTAGCAGCAATCTAGGACTAAATTTGTAATTGATCTTAAGTACCTACCTGCCAGCATAGTCCCTGAGGTGCCTGAATGTCTCCAAAGTCCCCTGTACCCACTGTGTACTAAGAACTGCCTATTTCTTGATAGCAGGAGAATCTCACTGTTTTGCTTAACCTCAGGCATGACTTACAAGCTAAGTGTTATCCCAGTCTTCTCTATGGGAATTGCATATAGAGGGGGAGAAGCTGCTCTGATCACCATTTAAAATTCACATGGTCTTTCAGAGGGTGGGATTCAGCCTCCATTTCTTCCCCAACACGTTAGCACCATGAGGGGAGGCTGGTCCCAGCCACTGGGCAGGAATTTCTTTCTGTGCTGTAGCCCAGGTGCTGGAGAACAAGAGCAGCATTTGCCCACCCGCTGTAATCCCTAATCCAGAGCATGGGCTGAGGAGGAACCCAGGCCCACAGCATTTTGGAAAGCTGTGCTTGGCTACTGAGCTGCTGTACGTGGCAGCACATGGCTCAGAGCAGCTGCTGCTAAACATGAGATAGAAGAGACCTTACTAGAAGAAATGTGGGCAGCTAAGATACTACACAGGAATTTGTAAAGCACCCAGGTCCCTGTTTAGAGACCTAACACTAGATGCCCAAGGGGACATCAGACACTTAAGCCCAGACTTCAGCTAGGAATTGATGGTTGCCTGGCTTCTGTTCCCAGGGTCACCTACACAGAGTCTCCACACAGAGTCCTCCCTCTGTCCTTCCCATTCATCCCATCCAGGTCAAAAGCTCCGTGCAGAACAGTCTCACCAGGTAATGAGCAGGAAGTATCAGACAGGCCCCATGTGTGAGTGGTAACAGCCACTAAGGTCCTCTCCTGTGCTGGTGTGAGGTGCTGTCATCTACACTAGCGTGTACACAAGTAAATTAAAGCTTATTAGAGGCCATTCATGGGCCCTGGACCTTGTTCATGAACACTGATGGAACCGGCCTAAGGCTCCAGGCTCTGCACTAATACTTCTTTTAATTGCCCATTATTGATATTTCTGTAGCCAGGTCTTTCTTGGGGATCTTTTCTGTGTTAGGGTGTTTGCTTGGGCTTTCCCACTTCACCCAACAAAATTGCTGAATTAACTGGTGTTTGGGTACCATTTTAATGACTGATCAGCATATCATCAGAGAACCAAGGCAGGAAAACTGCTCTATACAGCAGTCCATCTCTGACATGGGATTGTCTGCACCCAGTGCATCTCAGATGGTATCACAACTCGGATAAGCTTCCATCTCTTTCAATTTCACTAACAAGAAAAAAGAGTGAAACACAGACAGCAACCACTACCTCATGGCCTCCTTTCTAGACTCTTGCTGGTTTCAGCAGCCCCTCGACCACATCGGGGCTGTTTCAGCACGTGGTGAGATTGTCCTTCCCCCCTCCGCATGCTGTATTTTGCAAGCTGTGTTTCCCAGCCTGTCTTGCTTTTAAATAGTGACTTGTTCCAGTGTAGACCTGGGCTTCCCACTCCTCAAAAAATACCTTAAATCCTAAACTGTGGTTTAATGTGCACATTTGTCTGATTTACTGGGTTGGCTGGTCCTGCCACCTCTGCTCCCTCCAGGCCATAGGGACCCAAGCAATGGCAGGAGTCCTGGCCGGGCAGTGCCTTTCTGCCACCAGCTCTGGCTCTTCAGACGTGGGCTCCTTCACTCTCAGAGCCGTCTTTCAGGATGACACTCTCTTTACTCAAGTCCTCATTCTTCCCCATTTCTCCCTGACGTTTCAAAAATAATTACCAGTGGTTCAGTAAGTTCATTAGCAAACTCCCTTAGGACCCTGGCTATGTATCATCCAGCCCTGCTGATTTGTGGATAGGCTCTAATCAAGTGTTTCAAGTCTCTCTCTCCTTCCTCCTCCTTTCAGATTAACAGTTATTTTGACAAGATTCTCATTATTTCCTATTTCCTGGCAGTACCCAGGGACTGGGCTTATTTGAGTCCTCACTGTTGTCATTGTGGGTTTATTTTTAACCTCAGGCTCAGCTTCTCCACAAGGGCAACAGAGTTTTGTGTTCTTCAGAAACTCGTGGCTTTGTCAGTGCCACTTTAGTCTCAGTTCATCCTGGATCTTCCAGCGCTCTCTGTCTTTTGCCTTTATCACTTTTTATTCTTCTTCCCACTGCTCCAAAATTAGCCAGAAGAAATGACTGCTTTTGCAAAGCCTACAAAGTCACAACCCTTCTCCACCTTCTTAGATGTAGGCCACCTTCTTTGCTGCAATTAATTTCTCGTCTTCCTCTTCTTATTTTCCTCCCTGCTGACCTCTCTGGTGTGTACACATTTTCCAAGTCTCCATTTTCCTTCCCAACACAACCATCCACTGGCTCCTGCTGGAAGGGACCCAACCACCAGAAAAGCCAACAACAACCCCATCCAGCTTAACAACATCTTTAAATGCTGGGGGGCAAACTCAGGTTTACCAGCAGATGAAAAGCACAGTTGATCCACTTTCGGGTTCCCCCTGTGCAGGGGGAAGGCAGCATAGAGAACATGGCAGCTCTGCATAGGCTTTTCCCACCCAGCTGCCTCTGTTGTCCCCTGCCCTTTCCAAATACACACACAGGAGCTCAGCCCCTCGTTGTCCATCTTCATTAGCCCAAAGTGAGTGTCATGCCCTGCACATGACTGCTGAAGAGGATGAGGTGTAAAGTGGAAGGAGGAAGGAGAGATGAGGCTGAAGAGCAATTTTTCTTTCAAATAACTTCCACACCTCTGCACCTTCCCTCCTATCAAGAGCCTCCAGCCCATGGGATTAGCCCAGCCTCATTATCCTTGATTTGCAAGAGATATCTGAACTCAAACACTTCCATTTGAAAAAAGCAGTCAGGTTTTTTGTCTGTAGTCACCAACATCCAGCTCCCTGCAGTCCCTCAGCCGCACATCCGCAGCCATCAGATCCGTGTGCCCCCGGCTGGCTTTCCACCTGACACCACCCTTCCTGGGTGCACAAGGAGGACAAGGTCAGCAGGAGCCCCAGGCTCCCACAGCACAGCACGGCTACGGAAGGGGCTGAACCACAGGGCATTTTTTAGAGGGTTTTTCCCCCACTTTGCAGCACTCGTTGATAATTAGAGGAGTAATTACGGGGCTTATTCCAACCAAGGCAGCAGGGACCCCAAACTGCTTGGATTGCTTTTGCATGTGACAGTGTTACAGGGATGCATCATCCTGCTGCAGATCTATATGTGGGCTGGAGCATCTTACTTGGACTAATTGGACTCTGTTGTTTAAATCAGAGACAACATTTACCTCCCTGGCAGAGGCACAAAAAGCATTAATTTGGGGGAGAGCAAGGGAGAGGTAAGAGAAGCACACACAGAGTTTCATGTAGATAAGAATAAAAGGTGTGTTCATTGTTTACCCCTTGTAATGCAAGATTGGGTTTGTTTTAAGCCTAAAAAGAAAATTGTTGAGTAAGAAAACTAACTAGAACTTTATTATTTTTTTTTTTATGAATACAGTGCTGTGGTTCTGGATGGAAAAATATATGCCACTGGTGGGATCGTTAGCAGCGAAGGACCTGCCCTGGGAAACATGGAAGCCTACGACCCTAAAACAAACACGTGGACACTTCTACCAAATATGCCCTGCCCTGTTTTTCGACACGGCTGCGTAGCAATCAAGAAGTACATCCAGAGCGGCTGATGTTACCCAGGAGTTGGATGGAGAACTGTTTGTACCTGTTGAAAGCAGGCAAGAAGGATACTACTACTTAAGAAACGAAAGCAGCAAAGCCAGCCAGTGAACATATTGCTCTAAAGTCTTGAATAGTGTCTACATTGAATGTAGAAAAATCATCCTCACCTTTTGGTGAACAAGGAGCAGAGAGCTCCGTGCTATGTAAGATAATTGTAACTTAATAGTACAAGAGTGTCACTAGATGTTATAGTGGCACTTGTTCTGGACATCGGCTTTTGGTCAACCCAGGTGCAATAGAATTTCACATATTTTTTAAGCTGGGGAAGAGAAGAAAAAAGAAAATCTGCATTTTACTTTAGAGCTCAAGCTTGATTCTTAAATAACCATGCAGATTAGTTTTACTATTACACTTTAGGCATCAATCTATTTGAAAGGTCAAAGTGTCCTTACCACTTTGATTCCTACATTTGTTTTTAACAAATACATGCTTTTCAATACCAATGACTGAGAGGAATCTTGTGTGACAGATGGCTTACATTGATGTCAGTCTTCCATCAGATCAAACAAATCTTTCAGTTCTCTAGAGCAGAGCCCGGAAGGGAGGTGAGGTGCGACTGGGGAGGAGAATTGGTAATAAATTCCGTTTTAAAAGATTAAACACAAACAGGTCTGTTGGGCTGGATGAGTTTCTGCTCTGGGTGATGCTTGTGTGGGCACGTGTGGCCATGCCCACAGGTCAGGGGGCCTTCTAAACCACTTCCTCCCGCTTTCAGCTGATGAGCGAACTCGCAGTGCTCCATTCCCGTAATGCAAAATGAAAACGGTTTCGATTCCAGGGGCATTCTCCTGATAAACCTGAGATTTGGGATCCCATCTGGAGATTTGATTGGGATCCCATTAAAACACACAGCGTGGTGTGGGACTTCAACATTTTCATCATATGGAGAAGGCACCTCCTGTTGCAGCTGCGCACTCAGTTTTGGCTCTCAACCAAAATTCCTTACGTTGGGATATACGCCACTATCTTTTATGTAAAGTCTGAGAAGTTTTTTATTTTACTTTCTGAGTTTCCCCATAGGTGTGGAAACCTTATACTTCTCTTATTTACATATTTTAAACACACGAGTTTAAATCCCATGGTAGAAAAATGCATAGACTTAAGCCCAGTATAAGAGACTTAAAATGATTACTATGTAGAGTTGTAAGTATATGCACAGCACAGGGGTTATATTTTTATATATATTAAAATATTGTCTATCCAGAGAGCATTGTGACGTGGAAATTCTTTATAAATTTATACATGAAAGGATCAAATGGGAGATGGACCGGGTAACGTAGAGGGGGCAGGGGAAAGAAGCTTAACATTCACAAATAAGAAGTAACCCCAAGCTAAGGATTGTCCAATTTCATTCCAAGTAGAGGGAAAAAAGTTGCCATACTTGCCTTTGCAGACTCAAATCCCAAATGCCATGCCAGTAATTCAAGGAGAGTCCTGTACAGGGTGTGGGTGAGATCTTACAGTCAATATCTAGTTGAATTTCATACCAAATACGCTAGCCTTTTTATAGGGAGGGAGGTCTGCCTACAGCTTTGGGGAAATCAATGCAGATGGTTAGCTAATCATCTTATTTTATTAATAATCGTTTATAAAATAAAAGAAAAAAAAAAGACATTTGTATCTTGCAGTATTTAAAGAAAAAGTGCTCAAGTCAGCTGAGTCAAGCTATAGGGTGACTCAAGTCTCTCATTTTGACAGTGAGGTTCCAGCCTTTGTTATGCAGTTGTTTTATTTATTCTTTAAAGAAAAAAAAATAATAATAAGCACAACAGAATTATATACTAGTATGTCATTTAAAGTATTTATGTCAAACAGGGTGCAAGTGTGAACCTAAAGATTGGAGCACAAGTTTCTAACTGCCTGAGGCAGGACTAATTTTAGTGTTGGTGTGTGTCTACCTCCAAAGGAGGTGCTACCTGTCAACAAGACCTAAACACATTCAACGTTTCCAATTTAGCTTATTTCTTCATTTCTCACACTGGAACAAAACTGGCTATTTCTGTGAATAATATTAAAAACAGGGTTATCTGTAATGGTATTGTATATAGTTTATGTTTACTGTTAAGTTCTTGTTATATTATAATAAATATATTTATAGATCTAGATTCAGCATCCAGATTGGATTAATTCTGTCACAACCGACCAAGAAGCAACACTGCATGAACAGAGACTTCAGGTTTCATCCCAGCCATGGATGAAAGTGTGTCCATTCCATCCAGCTAGTTTCGCTTGCACATCCCAAAATTCATTGCTGATATTTAAATGCTCAAAAGAACTTCCATTGCTGATACTTAAGTAGCTTCCAAAGAACTTCCATTCTTATTCCAGAAAAAGTTCTTGGAAGTGATTCTGGATTTTATTCAGCAAGACTGTTTCTTCTTCATCCATTTTCCCAAACTTACTATTAAGGAATAAGGGCTCTCAAGATACTTTAGGAAAGTATCT
This sequence comes from Nestor notabilis, assembly GCF_000696875.1. Lineage (NCBI taxonomy): Eukaryota > Metazoa > Chordata > Aves > Psittaciformes > Psittacidae > Nestor > Nestor notabilis. The sequence continues at coordinate 54,154 of NW_009929776.1, read as the reverse complement.
TGAAGAAAAGCACTGCTGAACAGCTTTGTTGTTGTTGATGGTTTTGTTTTACATGAAGGTTAGGATTTGTACTGTGCTGCTGCTGCAGTGTCTAAAAGATAAAAGCTACCTCTGCCCTATGGTCAAAATTCCTTCCTGTCTGGAGTGGGAGTTCTGTATCTCACTGGATACATCTTTCAGAGAGCACTTAAGTGCAGCCGTTCATGGTTTCTTTGATGTTTCATTAGGATGCCATCTGGTAGTTGTAAAACTGGATACGGAACAAAGATGCGCCGAATATAACTAGTCTCAAATACCATCGCAGTGGAACATTTCAGCTGGATCTTAGGAGGTAATATCTGCTCTACACATTAACAGGAAGAATCTAACATCTATTGAAATCGTCTCCAGCTCTTACAGAGTACATCTGTGCAAGTATTTAAGAGTGTGAAGCGCAGTTTTTAACCAGCTTCGTGGCTCGGGTTGCGCAGCCTGTGAAGGGTACCAGAAGCCTTGCGATGTCACACAACCCTGCTGCAACGATCGGCACCAGGTGGAAGGAGCTGCCAACCTTTTCACCAACACCCTGTGAAGATCTCCTACTCAGCACTAGTCACTAATACTTGGTAGGACAACGAGATGCAGGCTATTTGCTTTACTTGTATGTGGAAATCATTTCAGTTCCCCTCTGGGAAGCTGCTGAGCACTTTTGCCACATGAGTCGTGTGCACCTCTGAGAGCTTTGAGAAATTCAGGGAGAGGCTGGCTCAGCCTCGTTACGATAAACGCTCTTTGTTCACCGGCTCTGCTCTCCCCTGGCTCACCTGGGAAGGAGGGTGATCTCCACGTGGGGCTGTTGGCTGCGTTCAGGTAATCACCCACCCCTGACAATTTACACAATCATCCACCTTTCTCCCCTTGTTTCATCTAGTGGCAAACACACTGTACTAATAAAGCCTCAGCAACCCCGTCTTTTAATTAGCTGCAGCTCGGTGTTAAGGCTGAGCTTAACTCAGTGCAATTGGAGCAAGCTAATTAGAGCGTTCGTTACACTTCAGCTTGCCCTTGCTGGAGTCCGGACAAACTGAACGCCAGCACGAGCAGCCACCTTCTGCAGCTGCAGGGATTCAGGGATTAGCTGGAAGAGGAGCCGCAGCCTGAGCTTCTGCCTGACTTCACGAGCACCATTGTGTTTAATGGGCAGAGACAGCAGAGGCCCAGACTGCTGCCAGTACTTACCCTCCCGCCCAGCTTCTCATGAGGAACTTCTCTGAAAAACATGGAACTGATCCCAAAGCTTCTCTCTGCTGTCTCACATGCAAGGGCAGGGCCTCAGAACCATCCTGCCTCCCCATCGCCAACCGAAAGAGGTGACTTACTAAATATAACAGGGGATAAACCTCCAAAACAGGGCATGCAGTCAAGCCCTGGCAGGCTGCAGCCAGTGCCAGTCCCCTAGGAAGACACTGACTCTGTATCCACTTTGACATTTTTACAACTTGCCGTGCTAATACAAGGTTTTTAACTTGGATGAGAGCCTGAAGCTCACCCCCTTAATGCCTTCTTTCCCATTTCAAGTTGGATAAAACAGAGAGATGAAACATGCTTTTGGCTGAAGTTGAGGCACCAGCATGTATGGGAAGGCAGCAGTAAGTTAAGTTCCCATCACCAGCGAGTGTTCTGGGTTGATAACTTCAGGCAGCAAAAAAGTCCAGAAAGAAAACGGTCTGGAGGGAAGCAGATGGATGTGTCTCAGGCACAGTGTTCCCATCACTCATTACATTAAGCTGGACAGCAATACCAGAACAGAAGCACTGCTTTTCCTCTGAAAAGCCAATCTGTTTGAGGCATGATTAAACACTCGGTGAGGTTAGAAGTCATGAAAGCAGGCGCTGCCATCGCGGGCTCCTTAGCTGAGCTGTGCAAGCATGACAGGCACAGCAGCACCATCTCCAGCGGCTGGAGACTGAAACAAAAAGCAAAGTGGCAAACTACCTTAAAAACCAGCTCTCCCAGTGGTGGTGGTTTTCCCGGTCTCCAGAGGTTTTCCTTCTGATAACACACAGCTTTTTGTAATTCCTATTTAGCTTGCAGATTTCTTAAAGAGTAACAAATTCCACTTGATCTAAACAAATTCTGCTTCTTTCAGTAAGAGCTTTACATACAGAATTACGTGTTTTGGCTCTGTTACTACCTGGGAGAAGGAAGCTCCAGTGCTGTCATCAAGCCAAATCTGACTCTGAGTTTTTCATTAGTGGTGGTCTACACAATGAAGGTTTGAAGGGATGCCTGCTGGGTTTCATTTCATCATCTGTTATTTTCAACACCATTCTCGTTGTCTTCAGAGCTCATCTCCCAAGGTTCATACTGGCACCAGTATCCAAGTCTTTCACGACCTGTCCAGAGAACAGCACTGGTAACCCAGGGCTTTTTAATAGCTTGACAGGCAACTTCAGCATGTAGCTTGTAAGCAAATTAATACAGAAGTAGGAATTGTGATGACAGCTGGGGCTGAGCTGAGGATTGCTCTAAGTCATGCCTCGCACCACAGGCAATGCACACGCTTCCTCCAGCATCGTGACCATTGGTGACCGTTTCTCATGGTTTTGTGGCTGAAGAGCAGGCACCTAACAGAGGTCACCAGTGACATTCCCACAGAAGCTTCAGCTTCCCACCTCATTAAAGAAAAATGTGTTTATTACAATAATCACTGTCAGAGGTAGAAAGGAACCAATTCCTGCCCACATACTGGGGACTTAGAGCAGTCCCTAATTCGTAATGTAATGTCCTTGTGCTGGTGGACAGCATCAGAGTAAGGATCAGTGAACTGAACAGTGAAGGTTGCACCAGATGCTTTAAGAGTATAACGAGCGTTATGCTCTACCAGAAACACTGTCCCTCCCCTCAGGAAAAAATAATTAAAAGTCGTGCAAAGCAAGCGTAAATTTCCAAGCCCACTGAAATTTGTGCAGCCACTCCATTTCCATTGAAAGGGAGCATCTTCTAGTAAGTTCTTTACTCTCATGTCCAATGAATGCAGTGCTCCATTACTTGCTGGTATCAAGTTCAATTTTACCTGCTTCATTATGCTCAGCTTTTCTGCAAGCTGCCTGTTCATGTACTGGAACATATAAATTCCACAAACAGCCTTTACAGGGAAAATGAAGAGTGGAAATGTGGCAAGGAGTGCTTGGGAATGGCTCACATTTCTGTTTCCTATTCAGCAAGAGGTATGCATTCCCTATGGGGATTAAAACAGACAGAGGACACAGTACCTGGAGAGAATATTAGACTTTCCCTAGTGCATAAGGGTTTCAAGTTCAGGAGGTAACCTAACATGAACACCTCCAGAAAGCCCAGAAGTCTCTGCCTTGCTGACACTCATTTTTAATAACGCGGGGGTACTTCCAAGAGAATGCTGATAATGTGACAGTTGTCAAAAGGGCAAGTGAAATGACTGGGTAATTACAGGGCATTCACCTGACATCAATCCCAAGTGAAAATGGAAAGATGATATCTAACTAAACTGATCATGAATCGAAGAGATAAGAATAAATACAATGATTTTCTAGAAAATCAGCTATCACACAAACCTGATCTCATTCTCTGACAGGATTATACATTTGATTGATAAAGTAATAGATTTTCAACAGCATGTGACAAAATACTTCAACTTTCTCACTCTACAGTATTGAGACAGCAAATATTAAACAGGCTAAGAATAGGCAGATTAATTGAGGACTATCTAATCTGTTCAAGTAATTCTCAATTTGGTATTATCACAGTATTTCTAATGGGGGAATCCTCTTCTTCCAAAGTTCTTGAAGGAAAATGTTGACATTAATCACTAGTCACAGACTGGTGGAAACGCAGACTAGCAGAGCAAAAGACAATGAGGACCAAATAAGTCAATATGTATTGTGCTGGCTTGGACCACTAAACAAAACTTCCTTCCATAAAGCTAAGCAGGACCTCAGAGAGGTGGGAATCCAGAAGGCTGACATTCAGGATGGAGAACAGCATCATAAAAAGCTTTAAGCCTGAGAAGAGTCAAGCAACAAGCGCTCCCAGCCCAATTTCTTGACATAAAAGGACTAAATTGATCTCTGAATGTGTAAAAATGGGAAGAGTGAGTAGGAATCAGTGACTTTTAGCTCTATATATGGCACTGGTGGGACCAATGCTGGAATGTCCCATCAATTTCCTCCGTGAACAAATGCTTTAGAAGATGTTGAAAAATTGACCTACTGCAGAAAAAAGCCACAAAATTGACTTAAAGGCTGGAGGAAAAATGCAGTGAAAGCCATAAAGAATTCACTCTGTTCAGGAAAAGACGACTGAGAGGCTACTTGATCATAGTGCATTAGCATCTACATGGGGAGGAAAAAAAATCTATGTATGAAGAGTCTTGAACATAGAAGACAAGAAGCAGTGCCTGCAAGTAGAAGCCAGACTGAAACAAACGAGGAATAAGGGTTGTGTTTCTACTCATGAGCTTAACCACTTGAGGAAAAGCTCAGAGAGGAGGGCAGATGTACAAACTCTGCAGATCAAGTCAAGATGCCTTTCTTGAAAAGACTGTTAGGCCATACAGAAGCTAATCTCGCATGCACAGGGTCATCTAAGTCATACGTGCTACAGCATCAGATTCAACAAGCCAGTGTTTTCTGCTGACATTATTCTGAATGAATAAAACCCAAATTTTTGTGACAAATTGCTAAACATTTAAATCATCATTAGGTGTCAACTCATTTCCATTTCCAAAATTTATTCTTATGTATTGAAAAGATTAACACTGTAAAATTTATGCTCAGCTTGTGCTTCTGTGCCTGTGCCCTGCATCTTGTGAAACTTTTTATTAAAAAACCCCAACCTTTCTGCCTTCTGGACATACTTTACAGTTTAGAGCTAGACCCCAAAGCACTCTGACCCCAGTATAAGGGCTAGATGTTCATTTTAAACTAGTTACATCTCCATGCTTCATCAAAATGTTGTCTTACGTGTTTGTATTTCCAATAATTCAAATTAGGCATTTACACAAACCAGTAATTTCATAGAATCACAAAATGGTTTGGGTTGGAAAGGACCTTAAAGCTCATCCAGTTCCAACCCCCTGCCATGGGCAGGGACACCTTCCACTAGAGCAGGTTGCTCAAAGCCCCTGTGTCCAACCTGGCCTTGGTTTATTTACTACTGAACTGGTGTCAATAGTCACATACACGTTACTGTTCACATTACGTTTCCTTTATGTCACTAAACCTTCTGTAATGCCACAGAGAATGCAGTGAGCAGAGCTTCAAAACTCACTGCAGAATTAGGTTCATTAGGAACCTAAACCAGAACGATTATTTGTCCTTCCACATCTCCAGACTCGGGGATCAGTGTTCTTCCAGGTAGCTCCCACATACAGAGGGGATTATACAAGGTGTATTGAAGTCCACAAGAGAATGCAGAACTTTCACAGCAGAACTTTCACAACAGAACTAGAGCTGGGGTTCTGGAGATGACAAGTAGCTCCTTAGCTAAAACATTCTTTTCTTTTCCTTCTACAGCAGAAAGACTCAATTTCTCAGCAAATTGATGTCATCCAAATTTAACTTATTTTCTAGGATTAATTCATCTTCTATATTTTGGTCTCTTCTTTACTTTCTTTTCTGAATAAATACTTCAGAGGGTGCCCTTTTGAAACTTCCCCAAGTCCTTCCTTCCTCCCAATCTAAAGTCCCGAAGCTAACAGGTCACCTTCTACAGACTCCTATTTCCAAGCAGATACAGTCAAACATCTCTGCTTTACAGAACAATTCAAACTTTACATTGATGCAAAGGGGTTTTCATCACGATGCCATTCATCTCAGGGCGACAAGTGGCGTGAGTTTTCCCACCAGCCACCCAATCTCAGGGAGCTGCACATTTCTCACCTGTAGTCTGCCAAATTCCTGATTGCTGAAAGACACAAGTAAAACAAAATACGGAGAGGAGTCCACCACAGCAGAACCAACTTGACTTCTGTAGTACACCAACACATCCTAACGGATGTCCCAGCACTGATACTCCAAATGCAGAGCCTGAACAACCTCCCCTGCTCTCAACCTGCCCTACCTTTGTAGTTGAATGTGAGGAGCCTTCCAACACAGCTTAACTCCAGACTATCTTTTGCACCTAAAAGCAGCTTTATTCCAGATCAGCATCCATGTATCAGTAAACCTTAGTGGCCTGGTTTACACCAACATTCCACTAAAAGTGGTAAAACCATTTTAAATTTTAGCAGCTTGTAATATTTTTAAAGGAAAAAGGATTTCCCCTGCTATTAAAGTAAGGCTCAACATAGTGTAAGTCAAATGCATTCCTGAAATAAATCTAATTAAGTAGTAGTCACAGCCATTTTTTGGCAGTGGGTTCAACTGAAAGAGACTCCCTATGCAAATGTTCACACTGTAAAAAACCTACGTACCTAGAAATGGAATGAGGCTGAATTAATTAGTGTTAAAGTTTATAATCACTCATTTTTACATAATAGTTACATTGACCATAAGTGATGCATAAAAGGGAAAGAAAAAAAATGAAGTGTTTGGCTTCATTAATCAGTTCCTAAGTTCACTGATTTAGCTTGCAGAATTTATTCACATGCTGTGCTAGCTTAAAACCCCATATATTACAAGTCCAAATCCTACCCAAGTTACACAACAATGGGATCTCATTTTTAATTTATTTAAATAAATTATCTGAGGAGCTTAAAGGAGGAAACAGAGGATCTGCAGCACTGCAATTTTAAGGAAATATGGGAAATAGCATTTCGAAGCTACATTCAAGGCAGAAACCAACAGCAGAAGGAAGCAGTGTTAATCACTGAACACTTGACAAATATGAGCGTAACATAAGCTTTTACTAAGACTTTATTAGCAACACACAATGCCACCCAACTATTCCTCATTAATTCCTGCTTTTGAAGCACCACTCAAAGTTCAGTGAGTATTTTTACACAAATCCTTTTGTCAGCGCCCAAATAAACCACAGTTTTGACCCTTATGACTATTTTACAATCACTGTCAGAAATCAGGCCTGAAGCCATCCTCTTCACTACCATGGCCATCACCATGCCTGAAAGACAGGAACAGATACCCAAGACCTCATACCCTGTGTATTTTGTTCACAGAGTGCAAACCTCTTGGATGGTGTCAAACCACGGTGCTGGGATCTGCAAGGCCATTCAGATACAAACCCCACATCTGACCATACTGGTACAAGATTAGTCCAGGCTGTCATGGATCAACTTCACTATTATATTTATTTAGTAATTTACATAATAGTATGTTTAATATCTAATTGTGCTTTCAAAGCTGCACTTAAAAGTGGAATCAGAGTCAGACATGAACTAAGTTACTACCACTCTCTTCCTCAAATAGCCTTTTGCCCAGGAGGCCTACAGTTTAAAGCATACAGAAAGGAAAAGAGAAAAATAATCAGGTCTGGTTTAGGTCCAAGAGAAGCTGTAACAGATCTTTAGCACAGCTTCTCATACTCTGTTCCACATTATATATAAATCACATGCAGTTTGTTAGGTCAAGATAAATTGCTAATGAGTAAGATGTGAGGTAATTCTTCACTTCCATAATCTCTAGCACCTTCTGACTCTCCTATGCACCCTCCTATTTGGAGGTGAGAGGGGAACTAGAGGAATTCCTAGAAATATTAGAAGCTCATCTTCAAAAAAAAAAAAATAAAAAACCCCAAAACCCTATAGAAAGTAAGCACCACTTTGATAAACAGCAAGGGAAGAGAATGCTTCCTTAAAACACCTCTAATGAGAAACTCTGCTATTAGCCGGATGCTGACATATTATAAACAGTCCTGGGTGGTAACCTGCAACTGAACATAAAAGCGCAGAGCGTAACTTCATAACAATTAACGTTATTCACTCGCCAACGTGCAATGCTCATTTCACTTCTTCAGTCAAAATTAATAACAGAAGCTTTTTTCTTTAATGCACGATTACTGAAAGCAAAAGTTACAGATTAAACCACTCTAAACAACTGAACAGCAAGATCCCAGAGCCAAACATCTGGACCTCTAAATCATGGTGGTCTGATCAGAAAAAGACTGATACTAGCTAGGAGGCAGCATTTCTTTTAAATACATTTTTGAAGAAGCCAAAGCTGTGTTTTCTTGTCATCTTTATTCAAGTATTTCACAGCAGTTATATTACAAATTACAGTAAAATGTTCAAAATTTCCAGAAGTTCAAAAAAATTAAATAACTTACTTCAAACTAACGCAAAATGAAGTCAAAATGCAAAACATCAATTTAAACACAGTTCTGAATAAACTATAGAATCCAAAATATACCATAGTTGATGAAGGAAGTCTACTTAATCCACAAAGTAGACACACATTAATGAAACCAAACAGGACTCCCCAACGTCTAAATAACCCAATGTACAAGATACAAAAGATGCAAGTACAAGCTCAAATTCAAGCTTATGTTGTGATTACAAAATAAAATAAAAACAAAATAAATGACTATCAGCTGCAGGACATGCCTTCAGGTAAAGGTAAAACCAGAGCTGACCTATCATCTTAATGGAAAAATGAAACCAACAAACAAAAAAAAAAGGAAGACAAGATATTACAAAACCCAGTAATCCTATAAATACATTGGCATATGAGAAAATCAAGTAACAATACAGAGGACACAAAACAAAACAAAAAAATTAATCACAGGTGAGATTCAAGCTTGCAAATACAATTAACTCCATAGCCATCAACTTCACCCAAGAGCAACTCTATTATCTCTGAGACAGCTCCATGAGCCCCCCAGAGAAGCCTCCTTCCTTCTGGCTGGCCACATTTCACTGACCCCAGCACAAGGACTCACACAGGAGTTTATTTGCAATTTTCACAACAAGAAACAAGGAAGAGAGGTCAATTTGTACAAACTCTTGCCAGTGCTATGTGGCAAAAAAATTAAAAACATACAAAGAGTAAACAAGTTTAGACCACATGGATAGATTAACAGCTGTTTTAACTCTATAACCACCAGACATCTGTAAAGGAAAACAAGAACTGAAGTGTGGTTATTTGGGCTAAGAAGGCGAGCATATCATTTTAGGTAAGCTGTCCACTAGAACATCTGATATCAGCTACTTTTCTCTAAAACAACATGGCAGCTCCTCCATTAGTAAAGTTGCCTCATCACAATTTTTTCCCAATCAACAACTGACAGTAAAAATTTTCCTTTAGAAACCTGACCTTTCAGAACCATTTGTAATGCTAGGCATTAGCCTTAAACTTGCTTTTTACACTCACTGGTGACAAAAATTTTCAACTTTTTAAATTCATATAAATTTATCATCTTAAAAACGTACGCGGTTTTATCTTCCACAAGTGCTGCTGTTACTTGAACAAAAACTTCTTCGAGTAAGTGAAACTGGAATAAATATTTTTAAAAAATTCTGCAGCAAGAACCTGAGACTTGCAAAAACCCCTTTTATCAGAAACTTGCTACAAAAGATCTGCTACATTTTATTTAATCAAATCTTAAAGTTTGTAACAATTTCCATCAAAATACAAAATGCTGTTAATGTACCAGACACAAAAATATTTCAAACAGGTATGATGCTAATAAATACTAAATGAAACGTGGAAAAAAATCCCATAATCAAATCTGAGATCAAAGAATCTCATCTAAAATGTGTTTTCTGCTTGTTTTTGTTGTTTTTAATCGCACTTTCCCACCTAAAAAATACAGTGTTTCTGCAGGGGTTGCATTTAGAAGGTGTACCTAGATGTACATGAATGCTTAAAACCTTTCTCTGCCATTAGCTATGAAGACAAACAGTGGCATTCTGGGGAGCAAAAGATCTAACAATTATGTTTAACCAGAATGGACAAAGCACTTTGGATTACTGCAGTAACCCAAGGCCCGTGTTTTGTTTCTCTGCAGCGCTATACTACTATTAACCCTAGAGGTGGAGACAAATACCTTAGCTTCAGCTTGTGCATGGGAGCAGAGTGATTACAGTCCTCCATAAACACTGTTGGTAACTAAAATACAAAAAGCTGAGGTAGCTCAGTATCTCTGCAGTAGTCTGTTTTCTCTAATTACAAACTAATCACACTGTGTTGCATATTTCCGGAAAGACACTTCCGCAGCTACGTAAGGGACAGTCACAATGAATGGTTAACAATGGCAACACCAGCCAACCTCTCTAAAACACCTTCCACATAGGTTTGAAATAAATCAGCCCAGGTAATGTTTTAATACTGAGCTTGTGATAAAACATGTTTTTCTTAAAACTGCCTAGCCTGTTCCCTCCATTTGCCAGAAGAGAAGGGGTTTGAACGATGCAATTCAGACCCAGAGAACTTTGGTCCAAAGATCGATTCAAAAGGCTGTCCTCCAAACCTCCAACATTAACAATGCTTTGCATGGACCAAGTTGTGAAGCCTAGCTTAAGTTTTATTTTCAAGTGAGCTTGGGCTCCAGGACTTTGATCAACTATAGTGTCTTCTTGCCTGCACTGCAGTCCAAGCCATATTACAAACACGGAACGTCAAAAAGAAACCTACCAATATTAAACTTGTTTTTCTTAAAGAACTCAAAATGGAAAACAGGGGGATGGTGGGAAAATGCTTAATTTTTAACAATAGAGAAGAGTTTCACTGTGTAACTTGTTTCTAAAACAAATATATACCAAGGAAAAAAGGAATTTCACCATTTTGGTAAAGTATGTGGCTTTTTCAGTGTGTCTTAGTTTAGTTCTGTAGAGCAAGACAGGCATTATAGAACCATAATACTGGTTACCATCCAATGAAGAGAATACAAATCATCCTTTTGGAGATCTTCATTATGAAGACAGCTTTCTAACATTGCCACTTGCTATAATCCAAACTAATTGATTAGCCTTATCTTTCTCAATTGACTAAAAGGCACATTAAAGGCAGTTCTAGAGAGCCTCATCTTCAAATTACTGTACATCCAGTTACTCAAGATTCCTACCACAATGCATCATTGCCTTCTTTAGAACAGATTTTTTTGTCCATTCCCCAGAGACGAGAAAAACTGGAAAAAAAAAATAAAAAAGGTTGCCTGTTTAAAAATATTCAACTTAGATCTGCTCTTTCCAGTCCTCTTGTATGTGTTGGTCTCCACTTTGCCTGAAGTTTCCCCAAAGATAATGCATGTAGAGTGAACAAGAGCAGAAATGAAAACAGTTTCTGTAGCACCAAAAATCTCCAAGCTGTGGCATTGTATTCTTTATTTATATCAGATACAACTATATGAAGTTCCGTTTGGTTCTTGTAGGCTGGTTGGTTTCAGGTACCTGAGACAATAGCACCAAATTCAACAGAAAGAAAAAGAGAGAGCACTTAAGACCAAGGCTCTGCACATACTTGGTGCAAATGGAAACTGAATGGCTCAGAGGACTGCTCTCCCATGAGCAGTTTGAGAGGATAAACCCACCCATCTTGTCGAGTTCACAGGAATGTTTCAAACACATGAACTGTTCTTTCCATTTCCTGCAAGAGACACAAGGCATCAATTACACATAAATACACAAAGAGGGAAATAAAGTTACATCGCATAATTGTATTTACGGGGCTATTTTTTTTAAAAGATCTGAACAAATAATTAATAGGAAAATAGAAATTTCTGTTTATTAGCTACTGTCTGCTAGCAAAATATGCTAAAAGAGGAAACTAATTAAAGAAGTACTAATGCAGAAAAGCACTCCACTATGACAGTCCATGAGAAAAATCGAAGTGTATTAGGGTCACTTACATAATTAACATACTCAATATGTATTAAGAAAGCATTGCAATGGCACACTGCATGAATTCAAGTCTTACTGCACACTGACGCTATCGGTGACCCCACTGTACACACATATCTACAGTTTGGAAAATCAAAGTAAAGATCAGTCTCCACATACTCTTGCTGGATAAATGTCTTTTTAATCTACCTAACATTTGGCACAGACTTTCAACATATTTTTAGGTGGCAACATGGTGAGAGGAATAGCATGAAAATGGCTTGAAAAGCATTTTGCAGTGACTCTACAATATCCCATGCTAAAGCTTTTCCAGGTTTTGCTGTAAAATATTCATGGAGAAAAATATTTAGTGTTCAGTAATCCAACTGAAAACTAGCAATTGTTGTCCTTTTCTCAACAGGGTTGGTTATCAGTTGAATCAGCAAGCTGATCCAAACCCCTCTACAGCTAGAACAATGATGTTGGAGGGAATGCACATCCAGAGTTATGATCAGCCTACTCCAATTGTGAAATGATCAACTTACTATTGATGCAGACAAGAGGCCTGGGCATCCTAGAGGCAAAGGATGACAGCAAAGCAGACAACTGGCTTAAATCACACTGTGTTGGACTTACCAAGCTAGAGAAAGTTTGCAATCTTTTAAGGTCTTGTATGAAAGTTACAATCAGCTAACTGCATGAAGCAGAGGTATGTCATTTTGGGGGGCCTAGTTACACAAATGCAAGTAAAAGCAATTGCAGCAACACTGGCTCAGTGTGCCTATAAAATACACACTTTACGTCCACTGTTACTCATATCACAAATGTGGTAACTGCTTCTACTCCACTTTTACTCTGCTAGCATGTGCTTCTCCATGCTGTTGTATTCTCTCCTCTTTTTCCTCCATTGTTATAGGCTAAATTCTTAATCCTTTTCTAAGGAAAGTATTGTTAGAAACAATCTCTGTTTTTTAAGTCATTACAGCACTAAAGTTTATTCTGGTTTTAGATACCTTCCTCAAAGTTTATTTAAAGCTTTTGCCTGCTAATACAACAGTAAATTGAGAGATGAACTTAGTTCTTAAAAAAACAGCCTCATGAAATTCAGATAAAGAATAAAAGAAACTGTACAACATCACCTCTATAAGTTGTGATTTGTCATAGTCTCTACGATGTCTGTAGATGCACTGACTGAGGAGTGAATACAATCTCTCAAGCTGGTCAACAGTCAGGTTGTCACTTTTCTTAACCACCAAATCAAGCAGTTTCTGTTGGAACAAAAGGTGATGTTAAAAGGGGGTTTATAATCACTTAATTTTTTTAAGGACAAATCAGAAATGAAATCTTCTGAAGCCCTGTTTTGGAGGGATACATAAAAATAAAATGGACCACACCCGGATACCAGTAAGGCCACTGTTTCCATGTAGATGCAAAAGGACTTAATGTCTCTTTTCACTTCTCTGCTTATACCCACACTTTTTCTTGTCTTCGATTTTACAATCAGTATATCTGGGGCAATGCTTGTTCTATTTGAACAATAATTTATCCTATTTTATCTTGGTCAATAAGTATGACAAAGCAAACTATAAAAACTGCTTGATAGCTAAAGGAGACATTTTTAAGAACTTGCATCGTAAGTAGCACCACATGGAAACACATTTGGAATTCCACAAATACTGAAAAACAGTACAATAAGAGAAGGGAGGTGGAAGTGGGGCATGACACAGGGAGAAGTGCTCATAAAGAGAAGGTGAAGCATGATTTTACATAGTACCACAGTAAAATTTAAGAATTTTGTCCCTTTCATAACACTTTTGTGTTTCCTATGTGATTGTTTCCAAAGAGATTATCATCTGTACTCCACTGCAAATAGGATCAAAATTTCATGGTAGGTCAAGCTAGTTTCTACAACAGAAGACAGCAAATTTTGTTGTAACTTTGCTTAAAAAGAGACAAAACTGAAAGAAAATTAAATAGCAGGGGTTCAATCTATGATGCCAAAACATCAGCACAAATTCCAATTTGCTTTCCAATCCACTAACAGTTCTTTCCACTAAAGTATACGTACATGGGAAGGGAAAAGATGATGTTAACCCCTAATTACTAGGCACCCAGCAGTTCCTCAGTAACTGGCATATCCAATTAACATATGAGTACCTGCAAAAATGGCAATTAAAACAGTGGACTGCTGGGCCATTACTGGATTTGTAATGGTAGTAATGATGGGACAGTAAGAATTCAGTAGTTTTATTAACTCTTCATCCAAAGAAAAACCCCACTGACCAACAAACCATCTTTAGAAGTCACTGCTGCCAAAATACTCATTTGCAGTCAAAAATAAAGGGAATGTTGCTTCAGAAGAGAGAAAGGAAGCATTTTGCATGGAGTCTGTTAACAGTTCAATTGATATTTTGGTTCCATTACCTTTAGTCTGTCATGGTCAACAACTACACAGGGTAAGGGATCCGATGGTTCCTCTGGAACCTGCTCCAAACTTGTGGGCTTTGCCTGTTCCAAAGCGACTTTTCGTGTTTTCTTGCTTTTGAATATACCTGTAATTTGAAAACCAATTATCAGCACTGTCAGTCTCTCAAAAAGAACTACTTATTTCTTCACATTGTTTTGATTTTGCTTGTTTGGTTTCTTGGGGTTTTTTTGAATCAAGCAAGAATGATTGTGGCAGTGTGCACTACTCATCAGCTTTGCAGAATTCTGAATGCTTACAGTTGCACAAAATCACCATTCAGAAAACACACGAGACTGGACCCAACAGAAAATTGAACGTCACTGAAAGAGTTTTCCCATTGTATTATTTCTACTTAGCAATATCAAATCACAGAGTTTCTAAGGAAAGTTCAAATATCAAGCAGAAAGATTTTGTGCATTAGCTTAAGTGAATCAAATCCTTATTTTTTTCTCCGAAGCATCCTACATCTTCATCACCACAGTAATTCTAACATCAGCTCTGCTCCTGAAACTTCATGCTTTTGTGACAAACTTCTTCCACCTCAGTATTAAAGTTGTTGTCCAACCCTGCTGTGGAAAACAAAGTATTTTCTATCTCCTGATACTCTCCCTACACTCATCCATTATTTTTCTCCTCAACTATTTAAAATGCTTTTTTTTTTCCTGAGGACCCCTGTTACTATAACCTTCTGTAATGTACACCAAATTCAAGTACTAAATTCAGAAATATAAAGGCTCTTAGCATACATCATACTCCTCTTCTGAAATTCTTAAGACCTTTCTTCTAGTAATCTCCTTAGCCTTAGAGAAAATGTGTAATGTACAAAATGTACAAACACAGCCAACACGTATGTAGTGATATTCTCATAATTCAGATCTCCCATTAAAGCTCATTTACATCGTAAATCTCAGTGCTAACTTCTGAAGTAAAGATTTCATTCTTTTAGACAATTCTGAAAAGCTAATTAAAAAGGCAATCATGCATAAGGCTTTTATTTCTCTTCCCTGAGGAAACGATGTCTCTTGTCTTCAAAGGATGTGGCTCCTTCTTTTATGTACCACCAGGATTTCCCTTTTCCTTTTCTTATCTTTTTGCTGCACTGTTACTGCGTTGACTGTAACTCCAAAGCCAGATACCTTCTCCAGTAGATAAACAACAGTTTATCTAGCTTTTGCCATGAGTTAAACTGCTTTAACTTTTGCTATAAGCAAGAGTTTTTAAAGGAATACATTCTGTATTCCTGTGTTCTTTCAGCAAGTGTCAAAGATACTTTTATGATAAATCTCTAATAAAACAAGTCAAAACATATATAGATAAAAATGTCGAACAAACACAGACCAAAACATATATATTTATGTGCATTGGTAATAGCTTTTAAATCTTTAATTATTGTTTAAATATTATCCCAATATTTACAATATTTCCCATAAAGACTACAAAAATAAACAGAACAGTCTAAGTATGGAGATATATTTACTTGCCAAAGATACCATCATTACAGCAAGTAAAGCGTGGACTTACAATGTGGAATTAAATGTTGTAAGCATACCAGAAGTTTCAAATAAATAAACAGCAGTTCATAAAATGTTATCATACAGTAATAACATAAAATATTACAATTAAAAATACACACATATTAACTTGGACACCAAGATAAGGACAGAAACATTGAAAACAAGCTATACCTTCTTTATCTGTTTCAGCATCCTTAGTTTCAGTGTCTGTGCTCTGTAGTGTTCTGTCATTATTGCTGCAATGTGGTAATTCGGCTTTCACTAGATCAGCTCCTCGATTTTCACTGGAAACTTCCGTTTGCTCCTTTGGCTGATCTTCAGACAAAGATTTTTGTTTGTTAATAGACCCATCGTTGTTGTCACAGGGTGAAACAGCATCAATTGATTCCATTTTACCGTTATGACATACTGGAATAGGTATACCTTCTGATCTGTGTACAGATGTCTCTCCATTCACACAGTCCCCTTTCGATGTAGAGCCCTTCCTTAATTCCTTTTCAGCATTCAGAGTAACACTGTCGGTTATTAAGAGAGATTCATTTGAGCTCTCTTCTTCTGTGGATGCAAAATTGTTTTCCTTTCCTGATGTCCCATTGTTAAGCCTCTGCTCTGCATCTATATCCATAATATCACAAGAGGATTCATCATTTGTTATAGAGAGATCTCCTATTTCCTCCCCATTCTCCTCAATGCAGTCAGTGCTGATCTCTAGCTCTCCATTTTCCAGCAATTTACTATCCTCTCCATGATTTTCATCATCAGCAAACTTTGCATCATCTTCATCTTTCTTTAAGTTATTGACTTTCCTCTTCTTAATAATGCCTTTGCCCCACTGTGAGCGCCGTCTTGATTTCCTCCTTATTCGAACTGAATTACAATGAAAAAAAGAAACTTTTAGATGCACAGATATCCCTCAATAGACATACTAGGGTAACAGAATATGCTGTGGTGCATGAGGCAGTCAAACGTGTTCACATTTGAAGGAACATATATTTTATATATATCCATTTTTAGGTAAAATAGTGAAAGCAAAAAGCTAAGCAATGGTGTAGAACTTGTTCACTCTCATTTGGTTAATGCAGACTCTAAAGTCAAGTTTTTCTCATTGTCCCTTTTTAGAATCTCAGTGATTGGGAATCATTATACAATGAAACAAATGGAAGTGCAATCCAGGCATTCGTAGAATAATTCAGAACAGACATCAGGAAGTCTCAAGTCCAACCTACTACTCAAAACAGAGTCAGCTATGAGGGCAGACCAGGTTGCTCAGGGCTTTTATCCAGCCCTGTATTGAAAACCTCCACGGATGCAGATAAAATGACCTTCATGGGCACCAATGCATAATCATCCTAACAGTGAAAAGGCTTTTTGCCCTACACCAAGTCAGCACCTCTCCTTTCAATTATGTCCACTATCAAGTCAAAGACATCTCCACTCTTAAGCCGGCTAGATCTCCTCAACCTTCCATTCACTCCCACCTCTTTACTCAAGTTGACAAAATGTGGTTTTAAAAACAGAGGATCTTTGGTTTAGACCCAGATCATTTAGCAACCCTTTCTATAGCGAGACCTCACAAACACTTGCATTTCTGCAATGAGTCTGTGAGCAGAAAGGGAAGGTTAGGTCCTTAAACCAGGATCATCACCAATGCACTCCCTCCGTATCATGCAACTCAACTTGAAGCAACATGGGCATGCGATCCTTTCTTCATTACTTCTGTATCCTTACTTTTTCATTTCTTCTATTTCTCATTTGTACTTTCTGTGCCTTTAAAAAAATCACATAATAAGCTTATTTTCGGAAAGGAATTTTTCTTTACTAACCTATTTGCTAAAGCACTAATCTAAAAAAAGGTTTTGGCACACACTTGCAATACGACCAGCAAATACAGAAGGAAGACCATTCAAACATGATGCTACTGTCAACGTCCTTTCGTCCTTTTCAAAAGCACTAACAAGACATAGCTCAGAAGACTATGGAAGAGTCCGGGCAAAACTGAAACTTCTACATTCAAATTCAAGTAATGATACAGACTGCCTGTATTTTTGCAAAATTGCTGAAGTTCCAGCCAAGCGAATATAATTGAAAATCCCAGCCAACAGTAACCAGAGATTAACAAATCTTCTTCCATTTCAAAACGAACCCTTATGTTGAGCACCTCCATACTGTTCTTGGTATTTGTAGATTGCTTTGATTTATGGGGTATTAAGTCCCAGATCTATGTCTGCCAACCTCACACTGAGTTACAAAGATCTTGCTTTGAAGATACAAGCACTACGCAGGTACAAGTGTTGAGAATTAATTCACAGAAGCTAAGAGAAGCACAGTTGTACTTCAGAATTTCCTCCCCATGACTGGTATATGCAAGCAGGTCGTTTAACCACTACATTAGGAATAAATCTTAACCTTTCAGCTTTAAAGCCATCTAAAGATACAGTCCTACTGCAATAAAACCATAGTCTCACTTGGAATCATTGTTACAAACAGTCCTAATGGAGAACTGTAAGATTTGAGGAGAAAAATCCCCTTTCTCCAGCTATTCTGTAGATTTGATGGCAGCTTCTGCAGCTAGCATCACTATTGATGATTTATTGATGATTAACTACAACCTATTCAAATAACTTTTCACGATCTCATGTAATCTTCCCTTAGATTGTGCAAAAGATTTTAATTATTAACAGAAGAAGCAAATCTGAAACTCAACAAGGAGGTGTAAACTTATGGACAAAGAAATTCCCCTATTGAGGCAATTGCTTTAGCCTCAGGTCAACTCCAAAGATGAGTAAAATACAGAAGGGGAGTCTTCTAAAGGAAATATACTATGACATCAAGTGTATAAATTAGTAACAAAGTTGAAATTTTTAAAGATACACTTATTTTAGCTTTTTACGTTGACTTTGCTCTAAGAGTCAGATATGTCAAATATTATTGACATTTATTATACCAATTAATTGTACTTTAAATATGCCCATTTTACTGTTCATCCTTTTTGTCCACCCTATGAGCTCTACCCGTGGTAAGAACCCGTAACTTGCCTTAACACAGGTACATTCCTAAAATTACGAAGCGTAGGAGAAATCACATTAAAGTAAAATGGAAGCAATCCTTGTGTTACACAAGGATTTTCATCAATTCACTTCAACAAATTTCAAGGTGACAGGCAGGAAGTCCAACTCACCCTCTTTCATGCAGCACTATTCAAACAGTGCAAGTTGCTTTTTATTGCTGTTTTTAATTACAACAAAGCAACCACAGAAAGTGCTGCAGAATATGCAGAAGATGTCCTCACAGGAACTCTGAGGTTTATGCTGCATCAAAACCAGTAAACACAGAGAAATTTTCAGCTACCTCATCAAGGTATGCACAAAAAACAGAGATTTGGTTGAAACACTGCTATCATTGTAAAACTGCTGTTATGTCACAGCATTACAAAAAAAAAATGATACCACCAACCAGGTCCTGAGATTTAGGAAAGAACAACAGAATTTCATTGCCAGATACTGCAGAACATGCCTTCCTAACATTTAATAGTATTTAAAACTGACAAAAGGAATAATCTACCTAGTTTGGGTTTTCACTCGCATTTAGTCAATAGAACTCAATTAATGCTAAAGGCTTTTCCTCCCAGGCTCTTACAAATTCTTACTTCACAGCAGTACCATCTTCACCTGAGCCACCCAGACCTGTAACCAACAGGTGACCAGCACTTCTAAAATCCTAATTCTTATTGTCTGTATACTTCTAAGAATCGACTTTTCTCCCATGTCATTCAAATAAAAGCCTTCCTGCTTTCAAGCCCTTCCATCCCAACCACTGAAGCTTTCTTCAGGCTTTCATAAACCCACCTAAATCTCTCATTTAAATTTATTTAACACAGAACTGCCTGGATCACGTCCATGATCTCAGTGAGATTCCCAGTCTCCTACCTAATAATATATCTTTGAGCCCATGCACCAGTGTTTACCCTCCTGATAATATCAAAAGTCTAGTCCTCACATTTAAACTGCCCATTCAAATGATGCCTTTTTGTTCTCACATGCACTGCGCTGCTCTGTGCAAAAGAACGTCTGTTGGGAGAAGAAATTTTAGGTTCAGATCCTTAGCACTCATAACACACAGATTTTTCTTTCATACAGACAGCCAAGCCTCTAGGAAAAGTGAAAAACTGACCAAGGAATACAACATTAAGAAACAAACCCCATCAGCAGTCTGTCTTTCTGTCCTGCCCACTTTCCTCAGTAAAGCAAAGGGAGTGGTACAAGTAGGAGGAATGTTTAATGTAGCAGGCAACCATGTGACCAAATGTAAACAAAAAGGTACTACTGCAAGAATAACACAGACCTGAGAAGATGTCATATAGAATCACAGAATTATTTCGGTTGGAAGGGACCTTCAAGATCATCTAGTTTCAACCCCCCTGCCATGGGAGGGTTGAAACCTAGAGCAGGTTGGTCAAAGCCCCATCCAACCTGGCCTCGAACACTTCGAGGAGTGGGGCATCCACAGCTTCTCTGGGCAACCTGTGCCAGTGCCTCACCAGCCCCACAGTAAATAATTTCTTCCTTATACATAGCCTTATCTACGCTCTTTCAGTTTACAGCCATTCCCCCTTGTCCTATCACTACTTGTAAAGTTTATCTCTGAATTCTGCAAGACAGTTCAAAAATAGCGCTCAAAAAGGAAGGAGGAGCTACCACAAGGCAAAAACTGGTGCAAAACTAAATGGCTAATGGGCAGGAACTAATGGAGTAATGGACCGCTGCTAAAAAATAAGCTTGACCTGGAGTCCCCTCTTCTCTACCTTAATGTTGATATAAGACTGTAAACACCAAGAGCAGAATTCCACACTTTTTATTTTATAGTCAGTATGATTTATGACATATATAAGTTTTCAGTAACTAACAGAATGGGACAGCTTTTTACAGAAGAAAAACTTGTAGTTAACTTTGTTAAAAAAATTAACAGAGTACATACAATTGCAAGTGAACACTGTAACACCTTTTCAATTATTCTTTTTAAAACTACTCATCTGAAATCTACCCATTGATACTCAGTCTTTTGCCAGTATTTGTGCCAGAGGCAGTAGAAATACTATTGTCAGAGGAATCCTGCTTTATAGAACTCAGTTTCTATAACTCAAATTATTATAATACCAATTATTCACACATGAATACAGTCACTTGCCTTCTGAATTGCTGAACTCTTCTCTCTATAATCTTCACATAACCTCTACAGATTTGCCAAGGGGATCCTCACTGCAGTTCTAGCTTTCCTGGTCTGCTTTTTTGTAAATCAGTATTCAGAATTTTTAATGACAATAAATACCTGTTTGACCACAAGTCACACATAACATTTCACTTGGGTTTGCATGAAGTTGGTATCAAAAGCAAACCTTTCCCACTTTTTTCTTTTCCTAAGCTGCACAGCCTATGCAGACAGCATTTTTTAGAAGTGCAATGTAATACAATGTAATTAATCACTGAATACAAATTTACTCTATGTCTCATTAAGTGGCAAGTGAGGTTTCTCAATCCTTCCATTCCTATGTTGAGACACTTTGTAAGAGTCAGCTGAAAGACTCTTAACGCAGATGACATTTTCTCCAGAGGTGGCCTCCCATTGCTACACAAACGAAATTCTATACTTTTACTGCAAAAGGACTAGTCTTCTAGGAATAACTTGAGTAAAATGAAACCTGTAGCAGACTTTCTGAAATTCTCAATTCTTGCCCATTGAGAGGTTCTGCTTTGTGAGTCTCAAGCCAAACACACCAAGTAAGGACAACATCTTCCCATTAAATAAACATGCTTAGTTTAGGGGCGCACTCCAACTTTGTAGCTGCAACCTTTCTGTTTAGTACTGTCTCAGGAAAACATCTCAAAAACATGAGTGAGTGGTATAGAAGCTTTAGAGTTGGGGTATACACTGTTGCTATGCCCCAAATCTAGCTGTACAATGACAGAACTGCAGACTATATAGAAATAAAGTTAACAGTTGGAAAAGGAAGTAGATAAAATTAGAAAACTCAAAGACTGTCAATCATTAACAAGCAAGTCTGCTTGCCTTAATGTGGGTGAATTCTAATGAGAAGATGCAGCAGTCAAAGCAGATATGTTTCTCTTGATATTTTTGTAGTTTGACTACTACAGTATATTGAGTGCAGTACAGTATTAGTGGAGGCTAACAAGTTCATTTCATGCTGTAGAAAAGAACCTTCTATGCCTCTGCACTGCTTAAAAGTCCACCAGAGAATGTGAATCCTCTGTCATTAAATGATAAAACTGACATCCATCAAACAGTAGATTCTCTATTGTTACCTTTATTTCATGAAGAATTCCTGGGGATTAAAATCCAAAGGAGATTCTTATGGCAAGCAAGATCACCACGGATCTAGATTGTGTGTCTGCAGTATCATCAAGAACCACTTGAAGCAACGCACGTGTTTCAAGTTTTTCTTCCATGATCAAAACCCTAAACTTCTTTCTGATGTCTTGTGTGTAAAGTAACTCAAAGCCTTGAGAAAGCAGTTAATACCAGCAATTTACGCTCTCTTATGCAGCATCCAGGATATCTATATATCTGCTACAGTAATTTAGCTGCTTCCAGTAGCTCCACATTCCTTACCAAGGGGCACTGAATAGTCCACTTGAAAGTCTCTGGAGTTTTTAGTCAAAGTCCCAAACTGCAGTCAGAGATAAGCAGCAAGAAAGAACAGAGCACAGTTCCACAATGGCTTAAAAAGCAAAATGAGGTGCCAGCTTCTACTAACAGACAAAGCCATTTCTCCCTCCAAAGCCAGCTATAGCATTTCCACTACCTCATTTGTGCCGGCACTACTGTTCCTGCAGTACAACAGATAAGGGAACTAAATCCGTTTGAAACGTAACAGGTTTTTTTCTGAGTTAGTTTTCAAAATCTTCAGTTGAGCTTTCCAACTCATGAATGATTGTGCTGGCACAGGGGAGATGGTGGGAACATGCAACCAGTGAAAAGGCAAGACAGCATCTTTAGCAGTAACCTGCAGTTTGACCAGCTTGAAGTGACTGTGGAAGTAACCCACAAAACACATGTCATTTTCTTTCCCTAGATAGAAGGCACTTAAGGCACAGACCTAACCAATAGATCTAAAAACTGAACCTAGGCACTTTACCTCAACAAGAAACAGTCAAGTTCCGTAAGAAAGAGATGAAGCATGTTTAAAAATAAAAAAATAAAAATATCTTGGCTGCAGTATCCCAAGCATGTTCTCCCCCTAGTCAACTTTCCCCTACTATCCCCTATAATGCTCTCAACCCAAGCTCTTCCCAGTGTTTCCCAAAAAACTCTCCCAGTATCTCCTGTTCCACCCAACCCCAGCTAAAAAGGACACAAGATATATTACATCTGAGGCGTTCATGCTATGCCTGGCCAATACAATGTTTTACCTGATCAGCTAACAAATCCAGGCAGAACAGGTAACAACCATTTTCAATCTACAGCCTTTTCCTCCAGTAGATGAGTAGATTTAGACAGCTACCAGTTTTTACAAAACCTGCAGGAATCTAATCTTTTAGCTCTCACCTCCTGTCAGATCAAAGGATTTCCTTTGCATGTAGCACTCCTCAGGGGTCAATTCTGGGCCCGGTGTTGTTTAACATCAGTGCTGGCGACATGGACAGTGGCACCGAGTGCACCCTCAGCAAGTTTGCTTATGACACCAAGCTGTGTGGTGTGGTCAACAAGCTGAAGTGAAGGGATGCCATCCTGAGGGACCTGGACTGGCTGAGAGATGGGCCAGTGCAAACCTCACGAAGTTCAACACGGCCAGGTACAATCAAGGTCCTGCACCAGGGCTGGGGCGGTCCCAAGCACAAATACAGACTGGGAGGAGACTACTTTGAGAGCAGCCCTGAGGAGAAGGACTTGGGGGTGTTGGCTGATGAGAAGCTCAACATGACCCAGCAATGTGCACCTGCAGCCTGGAAAGCCTACTGTACCCTGGGCTGCATCAAAGGAAGTGTGACCAGCAGGTCAAGGGAGGTGATTGCCCTTCTCTACTCCATTGTCATGAGATCCCACCTGCAGTACTTTGTTCAACTCTGAGGCCCCCAACATAAGAAGGATGTGGACCTGTTGCCCAGAGAAGCTGTGGCTGCCCCATCCCTGGAAGTGTTCAAGGCCAGGCTGGATGGGGCTCGGAGCAACCTGCTCTAGTGAAACTTGTCCCTGCCCATGGCAGGGGCATTGGAATTATAAGATCTTAAAGGTCTCTCCCACCCAATCCATTCTATAACAGTCACACAGGAAAATTAAAAAGAAAAATGAAGTCAAAAGAGAAAAAACAATCAGATTAACATCACTGGTGGAGATAATTTTTAGACTTTCCACCTCTATAGATTTGCTTATTTTCCCACTGCTGAGTAGGTCTGCACAATAGCAACCATTATAGCTGTATACATTTTTGCTACATTCAGTTAGCTCTTAAGGACTGTAGAATGACACGGAGAGCCACAAACAAAAAGTAGTCTCCCATTGTAATTAAAATTAGATTCTACACCATTTACAGCATTAATTTATATCACATATGTGAAAGGTTCACGGCTGCTGGTTGGTTCCTGTGTCGAGGCAAAATAAAAAGACAGAGAAAACTTAAGAAATGGGTAGTAATCACAAGAAAATCACCTACTTCTGCAGGCAGAAACTTTACACCAAGTCTTTAAACAATTTAAAGCAAACATTCCCACAGTTTTCAAAAGAGAAGAAGGAGTAAGATATGTCTAAGAAGTCTGAAAACTGTTTTTTATTACACCACTTGTGTCTACCACTTCAGAGGAAAAAAAAATTATTTCAGAAGAACTCATTAAAAAAAAATTCTAAAAATTCTCACTTTTCACCATGTTTGTAAGAAAGGTGATGATAAAGCTTTCAGAGGAACTTCCTTCTTAAGAGAGGCTGAGCAATCTTGCATTACTGAGTTAGAAAGAAAATGAATAACAAGGGAGTATAAAATGAAAAAGTCACTGATCAGGTAAATTTTAGGATCCTATTTTGCCCTCTGTCAAAGAAAAAACAACAACAAAAAAAAAAAGACGTTTGATTACTTTGAGAGTCAGGTATTTAATAACAATGTAAGAAAATTTCTTTGTCACTAGATATCACCAAGTCCAAAAGCTTGATGGGATCCCAAAAACGAACAGTCAGCATATATTAGAACTCCCTCAAATTCACTAATTAGCATTTTAAATTAGAAGAATTACAAAGCCTACGGATTTTAAAAGAAGTGTTAACTAACTCAACACCAGCAAAGTTTGCATTTCCTTCAAAAATCAGGCATGAAAAAAGAGTATTTTTTACTTCTCAAATGTTACAACTTCCTTTTAAAGCATCTGTTTGAAGCCAGAATCAGATACAGGACATCAAACTACTGTCATCCAGAATGCCAACTCCTACACTACCCAGAACAAAATGATAAAGAAACAAAAAGAGACAGTTGTCTCAGCTCTGAGTAAAGATGTCCTCGAACTCCAGAAAATAATTTTTAATGGTGTTTGTCAAATTACAGTACTTGTCTCTATCTCAAGTGAGAATTAATCCAAGTCAAATCTGGAGAGCAGGAGAAGAAAAGAAAACAGTAGCAAGCATAAGATTTGTGACAAAACAAATCAGCATCAGCAGCTGCTAGGATTTTAATGTTAGCATCTGGATGACTGTTGCCAGACTGGATACTGTATGCCAGTATCCAAATTCAGAACTAGTGCAAAAGGCTGAAAATAGTTAAAATAATAAAAACCATATGGCATCTGGTCTGCCATGTCCTTTGATAAGGCATTACTGCAGTCATATGAATGCCTAAGGTGCAGCAATCACTGACACCACTGTAGTAGGGAGGTCAAAGAAGAGACAAAACATATGAAAATCAAAGACTGAAAATAAATCAGGTTTTGTGAAAGAATATAAACAGAATATAAACAAAAGACCTTTTCTATTTTTTTTAAATACTCCTGCCAAAACAAAACCTCCTTTCCATTATAATGCAGCAACAGTTTCATGACAGCAAAGACGGCCATTCAGAAAAAAAAATACAAAACCAAAAAAGCCCCACGGCACCAAAAAACCAAAGGTGAACAAGTATTATTTAGAAACTAGATTTTCTGCAGCAGTTTTTTTATATCCTTGCTTCATGTCCCTACAGTTCTTTCTACAGAGACCACTGATCACTTCAGTTATTGGGAAAATTTAGCAGTGTGTTTGCTTCATATTTCATAAAATGACTTTAATATAATAATTCACATAATACAAAATATTTTAATTTATTTGCTCCAAACGCCATTTTCACAGCCATCACGTTCATATACAGCATAAAAGACATCTTCTCCACGAAGAAGACATAAAATCTGCAGTCTATTACTACAATATATTATTGTTAAATACCACAAAAAAAGATAAGAATGTAAAACCAAATCTTCCCCACACAGTTTATTTATGTGTAACATTAAAGGAAGCAACTGCAAGACAGTAAAATAACATGCAACATACCCCATCTACTGGCAAAATAGAGCAGTAGAACAAAGTTTTACTATACAGCATCCCAACAAAGAGATGCTAACGTTCTATGTGCTAACATGTATCTAAACCAACTACAATGATTAATTTACCAGACACACCAAACTGCACAATGCTGGTAGTTTCCTTTTCCACACACGTACATACCTTTTATCAGCGCCCAGTGATAAGAGGTAATGGGCCAGACAAAAAAACAAGACATTCAATTCAAAATTAATTAAAAAAAAAAAATCTTGTGAGAGCGGCCAAGCACTAGAGGAGGTTTCCCAGGCATGTCACCGAGCCTCCTTTCCTGGAGATACTCAAAACACAACTGGACACAGCCTTGAGCAATCAGCTCTGAGCAGGGAGTTAGACTAGATGATCTTCAGAGGCTCCTTCCAACCACAGTCATTTTGTGGTTCTATGATCAAACAACTACTTACATTAGCCTTTTGATCCATGTCCCATTCTTAGTTCTCACCATTTGCACTCTTCTCAAAATTCACAGTCAGTATGAAAACATTTTAAATTATCTGTTGCAGAACTCTCCCAAATGGATTTTCAGCAACTTCTAGTAAGGCAATACTTTTAAAACTCATCTCTAGTGTGACACACAATCCACCACAGGCGTATGTTCAACCGGGGAGATGGAAGATTGCAGATTAACTCTAACTCAGGAACGCGTATCATCATACTTTCAAACAGAACAACTATTTTGTGCCACATTTCTGATAGTCCACTGGGTCCAATCTTCAAACAGAACAACTATTTTGTGCCACATTTCTGATAGTCCACTGGGTCCAATCAAATTTTAAAAAAATTGATACACATTTAAAAAATTAATCAGAAAATAGGTAACTAAGAAAAAAAAGTTTCATACAAAATACACAACCTCAGAAAACAAACCAACACCTGATAAACTATCTCTTATTCTCTATTCTACCAGCCCTGAACGATAAAGGGTGCTTTAAAACAAACAAGGCTGCTGCACTGTTTGTAGTCCACTCTGTTTTCAGAGAAGATGCTTGACATTAATTTCCTTTAGGGTTCCCAAGTGTTTCATCTGAACTGACCTTTTTGCAGCTGTTTTCTAAAATACTGTAAACAAAGCCCCCAAAAAGAAAACCTTAATCAGAAAAATAATGGTGCGATTGATGATTTTTTCCTTAGACTTATCTAAAGAAAAAAAATAATTCAAGTTGAAATAGCAGAAAAAAAATCGAAGATTTTCAGAATTATTAATTGCAAAGTACAGGTTCTATTCTGTGTAATTAAAATACATGAATCATTGTCTTTGTTACTCTGCTCATGTACACATTTTAGTCTTTAAAAACCCCAAACTTGGTTCATGACCAAAAAACAAATTGCCACTCTACCTCTAAAATCATCTCTGTTCAGAAATCCCTTCTCTAAATTTGTTTCTTCCATTTACACAATCACAATCCACCATATAATTTGCTGCTATTCGAGCTCCCTACAATCTGCTCAGTTCTGTTCTTGCATTACTCTAGCTCCCTTCTTCCCCCTTTTAAGACTGTCTCTCTTCCTAATTTCTAGTCTCTACTGAACTTACTACATCAATCTTTAAGTGTGCCCATGTACTACCTGAATCTCTTCTGCAGACTTCTGATTGCTTATCAATTCCTGGTTCTCTCTCTTGATTACTAGATCCATCACATCACTCCTGGACTAGTTACCTTTCCCAGACTCAGCCTTAAAAGGCAGATTTTCATTTGATTGTAGTCCCAAACACCACTAAGGCTCAAATTTACTTTCCTTCCAAACCTAAATCACCAAAATAATAGCAGAAACAGTGCCTTAATACTAACTTCTTCTCTTTGTTTACACACAGAAACACTGGCAATTTCCTTCAGTTGGAGTCTCAAGTCTTCAAACAATTGCCACTACCTCAGTAATATAAGGTGGAGAAGGGAGCAGAGTTACCAGAGCTTCTTTTCATACAAGTCACCAGTAATAGCTGCTATTTCTCTTCCCGGGAGATGTCTGGCTTGGAGGTCTATAAACCCTACTGTCTGCTGCACAGCACGCACAGCCAGGAAA
Source organism: Nestor notabilis (assembly GCF_000696875.1). Classification (NCBI taxonomy): domain Eukaryota; kingdom Metazoa; phylum Chordata; class Aves; order Psittaciformes; family Psittacidae; genus Nestor; species Nestor notabilis. Next base: position 25,860 of record NW_009929776.1, on the reverse strand, counting down.
GTGTATCAGCCAGAGTGAGAATCTCCATCTCAGATTTCATAGGAAACTAAACAAAAAACCTGAGCCTCCCTTCCCTCCACTCTGTTTTTGCACAAGCTGACAAACGAGTAAAGAACAGCTTGGATCCACATCATCAATTTACTCTATCAAGCCATAACTCTGTACAATTGACTTTAATTCCTTTAACAGAAGAAATACCAGCTTCGGGAAATAAAACCATACAGCTCTAATTAATTAAAATATTTGACATCAACACTATCATTCATATATAAACAATGTTCATTTCTGGACAGTTACTGCCACGCCCAGAAAACCCTTTTTCATGAAGGAAAAGTACCATGAAAGAAAGCACAAAGACCAATGAACATCTGTCAACTTCAATCTATCAGTTTGCCTATTAAGCAATTGATAATGCTATTAATAATATATTAATAAAGGATTCCACCTCTTCAGCTGGAAAGCCACGCACAACTATCTGTATCTCTCATACTCACTTTCTAGTATAGTCTTTATTTTGTTTATGACAAAAATCTGTTGTGTATTTACCTGTTCTAATCAACTTACCTCTTGAACATAATTGAGTTCCTCTGATTACCTACACCACAGTCATCCCTCACAATTCTAGAGATTTTGATCACTTCACTGAACTTATCCAGTAGGCTACAGCCAGAGTACCCAGTAATGGGTACTTACATTGAAAACAAGGTGCCATAAAGGAAAACAGTTCAATTTGTAATCTCTTTTCTAACTTTTAGCATGATATTGTATGTACTGAAGATAGGAAGTAACTACAGTGCATGTGAGACTATTAAGCAGCATGCAGATATGTACGTGTGAATACACACAGAGCGTAAACAAATCTTAGACAGATAAAAGCAATCTTCTCATTGGATTAAAGCTGTCTCATACTGAAAACTGTCTTCTACAAAGAAAAAAGTAATACTCACATGAGAAAAAAAATCATTATCACAAAAACAGAAATCCTGCTTCTTTACAACTTCTTGTGCAGAAGTTTCATGTAGTCAGAAAAACAAGTATTTCCTAAAGTTCCATGTGTTTTGTGCCTAAAATTACCTCTGGAAATAATCAGTAAACAATAGTAGAGACACATTTGAGATGTTTGCCATTGAAAGTACCTCTACTTTTGCACAATTATCACCCAAGGTACTCACATGCACATTTATTCGCAGAGTTGGGCCACACAGCCATTGTGGGTTTTTGTTTGTTCCGAAATGCCTCTTCAACTCTAGCTTCTGTTTTCCGTACAGTGGATCCATGAGGATTTATTTGTTCTGCTGTTACCGATAAGCCTGCATACAGAAGATAACCATACCTATTTAAATAAACCAAGCTGCATAAAATCATTGAATTTTAAAAGAAACCTGGGATACCATGCTGCAGTGAGAACACACCACTTAATATTTAGCTGGACAATCAAAGATACTTGTTTTCTACTGACAAAATAACTCACTGGTTGCATGGTCTTAAAACTGTCAGCTCTGAAGGATTAGAAAAATATCTCACACTTGGGTCCCTGAAGATTGCACTCTTCTACCCACATTTCCTCCACAAAGCAAATTCTTACTCACAGTTTAAAATTCTTCTTGATTTTATACAGGTGATTTAAAATAAGTGGCAATTCATAATGGCATTGTATGCACATCAAAAAGAGTATCTGAACAAAATCCTTGTGTTGTCACCATAATCTATGTTATGTAAAATGTATCAATTTCAGATTCAGTATGAGCTTCTAGGTTGAGAAAATGCAATTCTGTTTTTAAGAAAAGGTCTGTTTTGCTTTCTGTAATCTAAATTCATCTCATAGCTTCTACTATTTCATAGGGTTTTTTAATTACATTCTAAAAATGCAAACTTTCATATTCATTAAGCACATTTTAAAGACATAAACAAATCTCTGAAGTTTCATACTTGTGAACTAGAATTTTCTATCCATCCACTAAAAGAGTCTTCAAAATGTCACACCATGTCTCCAATACTAACCAGAATCAAGTGCTCAAGAGCTGACAAGAATCTCTAAAAATGATGGATGCAGAAATTAAAAGATTCACAAAGGAACTCTCACCTAGCAGTTATTAGTTACAGCATAAGTTTCTAGGTACCATTATAAATATTTTAAACTGCATATCAGAAGTTATTTCACTACTCAAAACATCCACCACTTCTACCTTGTTATCTGCTGGTTTCAACGAGAAGCTGCAAATTCCAATCATCTAGTATACATCATTCTTAATTCAGCAACTTAGAACTTGCTATCCTTAGATTCACTATCTTTCTACAACAGCACCTCATTTTAGTAATACAAGAAGAAGAAATTCTAGTTTAACTTCTCATTCTAATTTTATTATAAAGTTTATCATTCTGTTACACTGCAGTACTTCTTTTGACATTGCTCACCAGTCTCAGTTCTAAATGGCAAAAATGGTAGTTCTGTCAAAAAATTAGAGAAGTTGTGGGAAAAGAAAGCAATGTAGAAAATACCTTCCATTTCAAAACTATGTAAGATTGCTAAATAACTTGCCAACAGAATTGCAATGAAAATTGACACAGAGTTTTTTAGTCTTAACCCTCATCCTTCAGCATCCCGGAAACAAATTAAGAGCTAATACATGGCACAGTTCAGAAAAATCAATGGCTTTTCAACAGGGTAAAGATTAAAAAGTCTACAGTATGTGTCTCTTGCCTTCCAAACTCCTCTGTGATTCCAGACAGAAACACTTGATAACATTTCCAGAGAATGTATTAGAAGCCTCATGCAGATCAGCTTGCTCAATTCCATCCAAACCTCATCTTGAATGTTGAATTCTTTCCAAATGCAGCCAAGAAGATGTTGGCCAAGATCTAACCAAGCACAGGGTATGTTCTTTTTGTCAGATTTCCTTTTTGATGGCCACAGCTACACACTCTGACTCAATCTGTGACTCCAACACTACCTTGACCTCTTCCAAGCAAGCATTAATACAAGTTTCACAGTCAGTTCAAAAATTGCTAGTAGATCCACATGATAAACCTGGACTTCTTTTTCATAGTCCCACTGTCTGCATTATTGCCCTTTTTTTCACAACAGTTGTTGGCAAGCTAAGAATTTTAACTCTGCTAAGTCTTGATCCTTTACCAATCTGAGTCTACACATACATACAGAGAAATGCGAACACTACATGTTTTTGGGTTTTTTCCCTTCAGACTGCACACATGCCAGTATGGCATTTTTAAAGGAACATGAGAAGAGAAGCTCAAAGTATTCTGAGATGAAAAAAAGCCTGCTGTGCACCATACAGTGAAGCACACTCACTGTGACTTCGATCTGACTATTCATTTAAGGCCCTGCTTCAGGGTTCAATTCCCCACCACTTTGTCTCATACACTGGTCAGGCAACCAGGCTGGCTGTCCAATTCCACGTGATTTCATCAGGTAGCTCCACTCAGGCAAACAGCTTGGTATGAGCTACCACTCTTGCATTTAGGTGATCAGTGGCACAAAGCTTTTGGACAGCAAAAGGCATAGTTTACACTGCTTACACAGTTTTCCTCAAGTACTTCCTCATTGAATCATTCCACTATTTCAAAATATACTCTTCTTATAAAGCAGAGGGGAAGAAGAAGGATCTGGGGATCACTTCTATACCTGACCATCTGGTAATCAATCCAAGGAAAAAAACAGAAATCCCACTGTGATTTTGCTGATCTGCCAGCTTGCTGAGCATGTTCTGCAGAGCAAAATGGGAGTAACAGCAGCATTGATCAGCATTCACATCCCTTCCATCCATTACAATGACCAGTGCCAAGACTATATGCCCGAAGTGCCATCTTCTTGATGTTCTACACCCCAATCTCTTGTGCTTGCCTTACAGCATGAGGCTTCCTCAGGCCTCAAGAGCTTGATACAGTTTTCTTCATTCATAACCAGTTAATCTAACACAGCTTCTTATATGCGTTCCAAATCTTCTGTCCTTGCTAACCCAGTAAGCGATCCTAGCCTTCCACACTCTGCAGATGGACCAACTACAGAGCTCATTTGTTCCCGAAACCATCTCAGTGTGGGGTCCAGAAGCATGAGTACCTTTGAAATGTGATCTGCGGGTATCTGTGACACTATAACAGTTTCCATGCTACTTTGAAACGTGTCCATTGCTGTATGTGAGCTGTTGACACTCACACTGGTGCTGCTAGTCACCTACCTATATCTGAAGGTCCACTAACCAGCATCTGATACCATAGTACCTTCTTTCTTATGACTCAGCAAGTTCATTGCATGACACCATCAGCTTTAAGTATGACTTCTGAAAACCCACTTTTTTTCAACAGGGTCTGCAGGTTTTGCCCCCAGAACATATATTGCTTGGTCATTGCCACAAAAAGAAGGGCAGCGTTCCAGTTAGCTCTTGCGAGAGTTGCAAGGAGGGACTACAAGCTGTATAGTCACTCTCTGTAACGAAGAGCTCTTACAAACGGTTACTTTAACCTCGGAAGCAATAACCTTTAACAATCACGGGGGACTCGTAATGAATAATTAACTGAGCATAGCTCACAGCGTGACACTAAGGCCAGAATTGTGAATATTCTTACACTTGTAATAGAAAAGTACAGAGGAGAAATGAAGGCATTATATTAGTTCTATTTTACAACCACGGTGAATTACAATTGGTTCATTTATCCACAATTCAAGACACACAATTCAAGCTTGTACAGAATTAGACAAAAAAATGCATGACTGAATGGGAAAATAAAAGGAACTGTATCCGTTTTAACCTGAAGAAGAGAAAGCCTACAGATACTTGCACAGTTCAAAGAAATTTATTAATAAAAGGTCTTCAATATACTGACAGAAGCATTTCAAGAACCAGCAGCTGTAAGTTAAGACCAGCCAAATTCAACTTAGAAATCAAATAATGCAGGTTTTTTACCAAAGCAGGAGGCAAAGCAGGAAACAGCCTGCCAAGATAAAGCTGGAATTATTGAAATCAGTAATCCCTAAATCAGCATGAAGTTTTGTTTGAATGTTATAGTTCAGCTATTTTCAACCTTTTTCAACTTTTACAACTCTAAAATTTTTCCATGGATGTACAGAATCTTTCATGTAAACAGAGTCCTGTTCCCATACTGGGAATATGTTTGGGCTTTTGACTACCTTTTCCAGTCACTTTAGAAGCTGTCCACAGACTTGGAGTTGTATGGACTACAAATTGAAAACAACTGCACCAATTCAAACAAAAAAGAAGTCAGCCATGTCCTTCACTATAGGGGGCTGTGTTTTCTGACTCTGGGCTATTAGACTGTCAACCTCACACTCCCTTCAATGCATTCTCTCCCTTCTCATAATTGTTATTACACTGCATTACATGGCATTTGCAGAATACAGCTCTGGTTTTACCACACCTTCAGTTAGTACAGCAATCCCAACATTTATCTGGTCACCATGTTCTACGATATTGTTTGTACCAGCAGGCAGTGCATCCTTCTTTGTAAAGAAGGATGGTGCTTTGTCAGACCAGCTCACACACTTGGAAAAAGACAAGTTTTGAGCTCGGTTATCCTTTAACATGCACTGCCTGAGTCCGACATGTATTCAATACTTTATCTTAAGTGTAATTTTTTATATGGACATTTGTGAATTCTGTTTTCTGTCCTATATATGTTATGTTATGATAAATGAAGTTAAACATACCTCTTTTTCTTCTCGCTTCCTTGATTTCTTCACACATCTTATTAAATTCTGGATCCAGTTCAGCAGCAATGATAGCATGAGCAGTGTCCTTCAAAGTACATGCTCTATGTCTAATTATTTTATCTAGAGAACAGGACAGCACACTTGTTAGTTTTACCACAATTACATAAATTCTTTACCATATTAATGTTGTTCTGTACTGCATACTACAATATTGATACAGAGAGAAGTACCTGGGAAATACTATAAATGTATGAAAATGTCAATGGATCTATACCCAAGCATGCTCAAGAATCGCCACCCAGCTATTTAAGAGATAGACGAGTTTTCAGAAGTGCCAATTGTTACTTTACTCAAGAGTGACAAACAGTGAATGATGAACACACCTACATCAACCTGCAATCTTTAGAAACTTGCTAGAATCAGCAGATGTGGCCAGTTCCCACAGGCAGATCTGCACAGTATAATGCAGTACTGTGCAGAGAGTCCCAAAAGTAACAGAGAGACTTGTCCAGGAATGAATTTACCCACTGGGGTCTAGGAACATTTGTACAATTATACTGAAAAATCATACTGGACATCTCCTTCATCTGTAAGGTAGACCTGGCTTGCTCATATTCCTCCCCTGTTATTTTTTTGAAACCTTAAATTATTGCTTGTTTTTTAACAACTACTAGAAAATTCAAAACTCTGCTAAACCAGATTACTTTATTGCTAATATTAAACAGCTATTTCTCATTTTAATCCATTGAGAAAACCTGGCAAGAAATAAGCCTCAGGTTTGCTACATTTTCACGTCTATCTGGGGAACAGGACAAAAAAAAATATTGCCCACACTGGAAGCCTAAACATGACTCATGAAAAAACATGTTCTCAAAGACCAGTTCCCATACCTTTGAAACACACAAAAGAAACTATTCAAACACTGTTGAAATTTGAAAATAATGGTCACTTATAAAGTAAGCCCATGTGTGAAGAAAATTGACATCTAGAATGCTACTTTTCAATGAAAGCTACAGCACTCATTGTTTGCCATTAGTAAAAACATATTTAATTTGTCAATTCAACCATACTGAATTACTTTTTCCAGCTGATGGAGGTACTTCAACAGCAAACATCAACATTAATGTCTACAACATATTATACAATTAGCAGATTTAATCTGTTTTAATAATCACTAAAGACAACAATTAAGAATATCAGTGAACATTTACTAAACAAGGTTTATAATTCTAGAAGCAGCAAATTTTACAGCTGGAAAAACTGCTAAGTGAAAAAGAACATCCAGTATCCAACTCCAGTGAGCCTTACATACGTTTTCTGGGGAAATCTATCACCACTTAAATCAACTGGAAACTAGAAATTTTTAACCAGATATATTTGTGAAGCATTACGGTTTACGACCACAAAAAAAAAAAGAAAAAATACTGCATTCTTTGCAGATGTAATTTTGCGATGTTAGACTTTTAAAAGCTGGTCAGATAATACAGTTTAAGATGCCCTTGCAAAAGAAAGAAAGAAAGGAAGGAAAATAATAAAATTTAAAAAAATCAAATCAGGAGGATTTGATTGAACTACGACTTTCTTCTAATTCTGTGATGGGCAAGACTTTCCCACAGACAGCATTTCAAAGAGGCAAATGCTATTATGTCTAACACACAATGGTTATGTTTCCATGCCTTTAAGAATACTTCCTTATCAGACAATGGAGGGAAAGAAAAAAACCCCATACCTTACTGTATAACCTATCTGAAATTTTATAGCAAAGTACCAGGAGAAAAACCTCAAAGAAGCCAGTTTCGAATATCTGTACTGTATATAAAACCAGCTAGTCTAGTACTCCAATTGCTTTTCCAACTTAATGACAGAAGTAGGTACAGTATGATTCTTTTGTAAATTCAAGCATGAAGCAGAGGCAAGCATATATGCCCAGCTTTAAAGAATGTGAACATTTACAGATTAATATTTAGTTAACTCATCTGAACACATGTAATGCTTACTCTGAATAGACATGATATGCTGCTTCCGCAGTGTATTCCTAGAAATTTTGCATGTCAGAAGACCAATTGTTGACAACACAGAGGACAGAACTATCTTTCATTACCTACTCAATGATGAGAAACTCCAAAACTTAACCTAGAAATAGCCAGATCAATTTCTCCCAGCTCAGTCCTGACAGCAAGGAAAACCAAAATATCCCTACATGAAAACCTGCCGCTAATGTTCCCCAAGATGCCTTTGTTATTTTATGTTTCTGCCACACTGAACCTGCGACTTGTGTTGTTTATTGATCCTGAGCAGATCTGACCTTGGAACTGCAGTCCCATAATACCTGCTCTAAACCTTAAAGAAAACCTCTTTAGACTGTATTTTGTAGAACTAAACAACCAAGCTCACAGATCCAAATGGCCTAAAAATGAGAACAAGGGTGTATATTAATGCCAATTTTTACGAAAGCCCATCACTTAGTCACAAACATACATCAGTCACATGCAGGAAGTATGTCTCATCCTCATCTTCTAAACAGACACTCTTTAGACACCCAGAATCCCAAGTGTCAATCAAAGGCTTTGATTAGTTCATTATCAATTACACATCAGAAGTCCTCAGAAGTGATATCAAGATGACAGAAAACCTTCTGCTGCATATAATCAGTGTTCTTTTTTAATTTTAAAACAAAATGCATTATAAATTGAAGAAATCAAGTTTATCTTCTACAGTTAAAACTAGCACTGGGTTCAAAAGGCAATGTGTAACTGTTCGACCTGACTGTTCTGTATTTAGTTTACTAATGCCTCAGAAAAATCAAAAATTTGAGAATCAACAAAAAAAACAGAAAATCAGGCTTTAACCTGGTAAAATTATTTCACAAGATTTTAATTAAAAATATTTATCACAGTGGACTACATCTGTAGATGGACCCAGATTTCCAAGTATCACATATATCAAATACAACTACATTAAAAGGGTACTTTGTTGGTGGTGTTGTTTTATTGATGTCTCTTGAAGCTGCCAATTGAAGGCTTTCTTTTTGCAATGTACACTATAAGGCGGCCCTAGCAAAGACAACATAAGATGTTCTTTCCTTAGTTTTGAGCATTAACAGCTTTTACACGCATTTCAATACACAAATTCCATTTTAATTGAAAGCATCCCATCACACTTTGTCAAGACAATACCTTCTAATCTCTCCTAATCAGCTGCAACTGACTTCCTTGCCTGATGATTTATCATGGTTTATTTCTATCCCCAAATACATAGTTCTTAATTTCCATGTGTGGATTTCATGTTCTAAGCCAATATGGAAATAAAGCAGGCCACTGCCAGATTGTATGCAGGATTCTCTACAGAGCTCTCCAAATCATGTTGGGGTTTTGTTGCATATACAAAGTCTATTCACTGAAAAGGAGCTGTAAATTTGAAAACTAACTACAAAACCTAATTTATTAGAAAACAACTCTGAATGCTGTAGTTCCCCCAGTACCCTACATGCCTCAGAATACTAAAAGCACAGACCCTTAGCACTTGCTTATCCTAACTGTCATGGAGCATGCAGTTTATTTAAATGCTTGAATAGTAACCAATTATGTGATTAAATACCAGGCTTTTGGGTTTAGGTAGGCCAAAACAAAGTAGGTCCTTACCTCCAGGATCTTTGTCTGGATTGTACTCCAATGCATTGCTGCAGATCAGGTCAATATCTGTCAGGAAATCCTTGGCTGTTAAGTAGTTGTGTTTATCAATTTTGGTTATTACTGTTGATAGGTCCATTGGCTCTTTGATAACCTCAAGGTAATCTGAAACCTATAAACAAACACCATACAGAAATGACACAGAACCATACGCATTACATTTGAACATTGCCAATTTCACATCTTGATGCTCTTCTTCATTCCACATGCTTAGCTCTAATACATTAACCAAACATTTTCATTTCTGAACAAACATGTTAAAAACAGAGGTTTAATCAGACTAAAAACACAGGACTTGCAAAACTGTAGCTCATCAATTTAGCTTTCAAAATTAATTTAATGGTATTTTTGAGACAACACGTTTTAACATAAATGTATTTTTAATTTTATTTAGACTGATTTTTTTTTTTTATTTTTTTAGTGTTATAACATTGTCCTGGCAATCAGCCTAGACCAAAACCCTAGAATAAACTAGGGAAGTTCAACTTGTAGGTAAAGTTCTCCTTAAACTGAACAGTCAAATTATCAGCTTTTAAATATCTTCTATTGAAGAGTTCCTTCAACTGCTTGTGCAACAAAAAAAGTCAGGTTTTACTGACTGAAGATGTCAGACTGATGGTACAGACAAACAGTCTGAAGAGCAAGCCTTGTGTCACAGCTCACAGCTTACTATGAGCTTAGCTTGGAATTGGAGATTCAGCAACGACTTGGGTATACTAAAAAGTATTTAATGTAATTAATGATACCATAAGGGTCTCAAGCTTGATAGTCAAATGCACCAGCACAGCTGCTGTTAACAAAATTAACCAAAAAAATCTATGAATTTGTCATTTACTTCAAGGAAAAAAACCCTATGCTTGAAAGTTTCTTAGTAATTAAGTTTACAATCAATTAAAAATACTGGCAGCCTCAGAAACAGTATTGTATTTTTCTTTTGAAATCACCCATGTATGATGGCAGCTGCCAAATACTGAAGAGTTAAATACATATTTAGATCATGTCATAACAGCTCCATAAGTCTGGGGTTTTTTTAAATAAAATATCCGTAGACATTCATACAAAATAAACAACATTGCAACATAAACTAACATTGAGCAACCTGGTCTAGTGGAACGTGTGCAAGGGAGTTGAAACTAGATGATCTTTAAGGTCCCTTCCATCCCAAACCATTCTATCATTCTATGATTTTATGATTAATGCATTACCTTTGCATTACTTTTAATAGTCTACAACTGAATTCCTTAAATATAGACATTGAAATTGTTGGTGAAAAATTAAAATTGCAAAAATTCTCTTTTGTCTCCCTCTGTGGAAACATGATGATAATGGGTTCGGTGACTGGAAAGCCAAGCCACAGGCTTCCTTTCCTTGTTAGCACATCAGAAAGGATCTTCACTGGAAACTGTAAACATTGCTGCTGAATTAGTCAGGAAAATCCTTGACTTATCACATAGCAGCACTCCCTGCAACACAAGTAGGAATGAAACAGACTTAAATTTTCAAAGAAAGTCAAGCAGACAGGCTGTTGTAGGAAAGGATAGTCCTGTGCTTAAATGCACCAAGTGGGACAAAAAGGATTACATTTAATTTCTAGTGCTTTGATATACTAGCAAGTGTTTTGGCAAGTCTTTTAAATAACATTCACATTCTGATTCTCTCCACCTACAAAACAAGGATGGTAATTTGTTTCCTTATTCACCTAAGTTTAGACCGCAAGTTCTTAGGGGGAAGAAACTGCCTTTACTGCAAGTATGAACAGTTTTCTACAATAATGGACCTCTCAAGCAGATTCATAATAAGAATCGGTTACTGCTCAAACCATGCTCACACATTAAAGAGCTCTTGTCAGTCTTTTAAAAACAGTCAGCTACTGACCACTATGGAAAGCTCAAATATAAGCCCATAAAAGATGCCTGTTCCATCCTGCATGGAATTTACACTGCAAATCTACTTTGTACAATGCCATATTCCTATCTTAATATCTTTCAAAAGAGATGCTTCTCTTCAGAAGCAATTAAGCATTTTTTTTAATTAGCAAGCTTGCAAAGCGCCAGCATCTGATCTCAAATTCAGACTCAACACAATCCTATTCATACTGCAGCACCTGAAAATAGATTTGCAGATCAAACTGTCTCAGTTAGGTATGCGCACACCATAATCGACCAGTTAATGCCTTATAATGTGCTACCATCTGTGATTAATGGCATCCACAAGCATTACTGCTGAAATTATTCAACAATACTATTAATGCTGAATACATTACAGAACACAGATCACTTTCCCAATATTATCACGCCTATGATTACAATGTTGTAAAAGCTTTTATTAAAGAATTATATTTAGGGTTTCAAATATTTCAGGAGCACTGGTAGCAGTAGGAGCAATGGCATTTTTAAATGCTGATTTCAGTTATAAAATTGACAGGAATGCACAAGGTCACTCGTGTAGCCAAACGACATGCTCCAACTCCTTGTACCACAGATGATGAGGCTGTGACTATCTCACCAGCTACAAATCAGCATTTTAGCCTGGAAAGATCGTGGATCGAGCATCTACTTTTCTAACATTAATTTCCTTTTTAAAATTTATATTCTTTTTCTAACAGTTTCAACTTCATTGTTTGCACATTACTGAAACAAGACCTCTTCAATATCCACCGGTTTGCTGAAGATGTTAAAGCGTTTGTCTGTGGCCAGCCTCTTGGTAACATCCCTGAGAAACAACCGCAGCTCTCTCAATGTGTTCTCTTCCTGGTCCTCCATTCGCTGTTTTTCTGCTTCTGACAGCTCACGGGCAGGGCATGGCAGTGCAAGAGGAAGAACTTCCAGAGCATGAAGAGCTAGGGAAAAAACAAGAAGTCAGACAATGGAAATATTAACAAGACAATGACGCTTGGGATTATGCCACTCCAAATTTCATTATATATTTAATCTGCCTCATTGATTGAACTACGACTGCATGCTTAACCCCACAGCTCTCCCATTTTCCAAGCTGATACATGTAATGCACAAAATTTATTCTGGGCACTGATTAACAGTGTCAAATGTGAATCACGCTGTTATTTACCCATACCTTTTGAAAAAGGAAAACGTAACAAAATATTCAGATCACATTATTATTGTTTTTACTGTAACTTAGTTTACCAGCCTGTTTCCTTCTTGGTGGGGGCATTGCTGCCTCATCAAGAATTAAGCCTTTGAAAAATCGCAATCTGTCTTCTTCACTTGGTTTTTGAATATAGAAAACCTCTTCATACTGGATTCTGAAAATACATTTCACCTAAAAAAAAGAAAAAAGAAAACTGAGCTGCCACTCAAAAATACATGAATAAACTTATCAAAATTAGCCGCAGGAGAGAAGATAGTAACTCTACTGAAAGCTGCACGTACAGCTTAGGGAAAACAAATACTTGTAATTCTCACTGAATTTTCTGTAGTAACTAAACTTGCAGTATCCCATGATACTAACAATAGCCACCTCTGCAGTGAAAAAAAAAAAAAAAAAGATGAAGGGCAGGAGTGGAAAAAAATTAAAAAATAAAAGAAAAGACTGTGGGAAAAAATAGGAACTCCCTTCCCCCATCCTTAGCCTCCGAATATGTAAAGCTAAAGGTCAGGCCTTTAGACTAAATCTGCATTTAATTACAGTGGAGTAATTTGTCAAAATGAACAATTCTGTCTTCTCAAAGTAGCATGGAGATTATGAAAATCAGTAATATCGGCATATACTCCTCATTAAAGAAGATTACAAACATTTAATTAATATTACATTTCCAGTATGACGTATTTTAAATTACATTAGAAAACCACTGCAAAACAGAATGTTTTTACATGATGAAAACATTCTGAAGAGCACATACCTCCCTTAACAATGCCTACTTCCAGAATAAACTTACCTCTTCAGGCAAATCACTATACATGGACTCAGAGGTAGACAGTAGAAATATAGGGGAGAAAGATGGTATATCTTGCAGCAAAGTTAGAAAAGTAGCTCTCACAGTTTCACTGACAGCTTCCCACCAATCACCAATATGAGGCATGTAAACAATACTTGGTACTGTTCTTCGAGCTTCACGGAAGATCTAATTAGAAGAAACAGTGGTATTTAAACTAAGAAACTAATGGTTATTATCACTTGTGAGTAATAAAATTCTTGTGGACTAGGAAATTACTCATGTTTGTGGTATTTTATATACAGATGTCCCAGTAAAATGTAATTATCTAAATATAAAGGCTTTCTAAACATGTGTTTGTGACTGTTAGCTAGGGAGTCTATGTACTAGGGAGACTACAGAACAACTACTTGTCATATATGTTTTAAAAACTTGCCAAGACTGAACAATCAGAATGAAAATTTAACTGGATTGCAATCCATGCAAAATCCACCACAAAATGTTTTGAAACCTGAAACATTTAAAACTGAGTAAATGAACCTAGAACCAGAGCACATCAATTCATACACAAGCTAATAAAATGAAATTCAGGAACTGAATACCCAGATTAAATTCACTGGATATTAGGTATGTGAGGGGGCAAGTTAAAAATGTAATTACTCTCAGTAGGCAGCAGAGAGATCTCAATCACCCTCTAGGGATCCCTTTCTTTTAAACATGAAAATAGAAGGAACCTATGAGAACCTAGCTTTGAAGTTACATTCCAGTTAGCTGCCTTTATATTGATTCAACTAGTCTGTTCCAGAACTACATAATTTACTCTTTACAAAAGAATCTGAAATGTCACCTGTGCACATGATTCTTCAGGCGTTTTGGCACTGACTGAATAAAGTGCTGGCAGATCTAGCCTGTGTACAGAGAATTTTTCAAGAGTGTGCAATAGTGCTGGAGCAAGGTGCGAAGTCTGACCCGAACCTCTCTCTCCAGATAGCAGTAATCTTGGTCTGTAAGAGGTTGGCTGGTGATAAGCTGACCTGCAACAGAGCAAAAGTTGCAAAGTAGAATTAACTTGCCAATGTTATCAATGGATGGACATATACAGTAAGATATTGTAGAATCCAAAAGATTTGCAGTAATGGGTAAGGTTCCTACGATAGCCTAAAGAGATTCAGCTAACTCTACTATACCTTAACACTACTCCAAAGTCTCCAAAGCTTGAGCTTTGTCTATTCTTTGATTTCACAACAATTCAAACTCATCTGTGCAGAGCCATGCACATATTAAATTGACAAAAATTCTGACTCTCCCCAGTTTATTTACAACAAATTCCTTGAGCATATAAAAAGACTTAATGGAGTTCCAGTGAAGATATTTATTTAATCACGTCTACTTCAGTCCTAACTACTACAGCATTTCTTTAGCAGCCTCAGGAATCCCAGGTCAATACATTCATCTCTTAACTACTACACAAATTTCCAAGATCCACCTAACATTTCAATACTTTAATTGAGAAATATGACTGAATAAATCACTATTCTTCTTCTATTCTAGCATACTCATGCACTTCTATTCAGTAGATTTTCAGACAGACAAAAGATTTTGAAGGAAAAACTGTAAAGGTAAACTTATTCTTTGCTTTTGCTGTTGAGAAGAAATTGTAAGGAGTCCATTCAAGGATTTTGGGAGTTTTGTTTGTTTGTTTTGGGTGGGGGGTTACCCTGTTTTTCAGGACAAGTGGGACAATGAAGAGAGAACCATTAGTTTTTCCACCACAAGTCTTTTCCACGTATAGAAAATTACTTATGAAACAAGATTTTTTTATTCTAATTAATTTGCATTTTATCTCATTAAAGCATCTTTTATCTGCACATCAATCAGCCTGGGCAGTGAAACAAGCCTGGCTGGTTTTATTACGGGTTAAATCTTTTGTAACAGCTATCAAGCTATTGTCGATGTCTGGCTTTTCAGTTCTGATGGATGTGATTATGCACATAGATAGGGATCAAAAACGCTCAGAAAGATAGATTAAAGGAGGCTTACATACTTTACAAAAATAAACATACATATCAAGATTATTTTATTTAGACACATATCCAACCAAATATATACTGTTGTTCTGCTTTTGGGTTCCCTCCTCCCAACCTCCCAATAAAAAGCTTAAATTTGGCATTAAAATGCTTGAGTATGTACTATGTGCATTACACAAAAATTTTAACAGTTTTCCACAAGATGGCTCTACTAAACAGCACTACTACTATACACTTCCCCTAACCTCATTTTCTCTATTTAGCAAACTCCCTGCAGAGCCCATCAAAAAGTAGTCTAAAACTATTCTTAATACAAAACAAATAAATGTTAGTTTATCATTGTTAATTACTGTAGCCAGTCCAATTTATACAGGACTCATCCAAATTTCACACACACTTTCTGAATTCCCATTTTCCCAAAACATTCCATGAAAAAACAATAAAAAAAAGTTAGAAATGCTGAATGCATTAATCATATAATGCATCCAAACAGCTGCATACACTGAAGCTCAACAATATTTTAGACCAAGAAAAAGCAAACAATCCCTCCAAAATATTCCTACATAGCTCTCTTCCCAGTTCTTCATCTTTCAAATCAAAATGGCTTGTTGTAATTAAGAATTGCTGTTCACATGCTTACTTCTAAGCTACATCTGCTTGTTGCAAATTATTTCTGAGTACTGTGTCTAGGATGTGGCCCTTCCCAAGATCATTCACACATCTAAAGCTCTCGTCCATACAACAAAGAGTTTTTATTACAGAACAGCAATGCCACCACAAAGAAAAAGATCTTCTTTGATACCTTTCCTCACGTAAGAATTACACGGTTTTAAGTATCTGATTACGTGTATTTAGAGAAACACTCACATTGTAAAATGAAGGTAGGGTTTATGTATAGCAGCTGATGACTGTTTCTTTGGTGATCCTGAGTGACAGCTTGTCTCAAAAATCGATGAAGCATTCTCATCTTCACTATCATCTAATATTAAACTTGGTACATCTGTTCCAAGAAATATATTAATTAGAATCTTATCACTTCTAAATACATGCACAACAAACAAGAAAAGACATTACAATTTTCTTCATG
This sequence comes from Nestor notabilis, assembly GCF_000696875.1. NCBI lineage: Eukaryota > Metazoa > Chordata > Aves > Psittaciformes > Psittacidae > Nestor > Nestor notabilis. The sequence continues at coordinate 9,479 of NW_009929776.1, read as the reverse complement.
TAAATTATAATGCATTTTCAAACGTAGGAAAAAATAAGTTAAAACTAAATATCAGAACACAGAATAATAAGTACTTATTACTTCAAAAACCAAAACAAATTAAATATTGTAGAAGTCTAATCACAATTACAATTTATTTTTTTAAACCATCAAGCAGAACAACTTCCTGAATACAACAAATGTTTAACTTGTTATGAAATGCTTCCTTTGGTTTTATTTCACAGCTAGAGGTTTTTCAAGGATAAAGAGTTATAAAATCTGCAATTCCTCAGACTACATAAACTTTGTACTTATTTACTTGCTCTAAGTGCCCAAATTTTTACAAGTACACCTCTTCCAAAATTATTCTCAGCACAATTACCTAGACAATATATGTTTACGAAGAACTGTTTTCCACCCTCTGATCATCTGCCAGAGAATATCAAATTACTCTTTATCACAGTCACTTCAATTCATACCATGTTCATAGAATCATAGAATAGTTAGGATTGGAAAGGACCTTAAGATCATCTAGTTCCGACCCCCCTGCCATAAGCAGGGACACCACACACTAAACTATGTCACCCAAGGCTCTGTCCAGCCTGGCCTTAAACGCTTCCAGGGTTGGAGCATTCACAACTTCCTTGGGCAACCTATTCCAGTGCCTCACCACCCTCACTGTAAAGAACTTCTTCCTTAGATCTAACCTAAAGTTCCCCTGTTTAAGTTTAAACCCATTACCCCTTGTCCTACCACTAGAGTCCCTAATGAAGAGTCCCTCCCCAGCATCCTTGTAGGCCCCCTTCAGATATTGGAAGGCTGCTATGAGGTCTCCACACAGCCTTTTCTTCCTCAGGCTGAACAGCCCCAACTTGCTCAGCCTGTCTCCATACGGGAGGTGCTCCAGTCCTCTTATCATCCTCGTGGCCCTCCTCTGGACTTGCTCCAACAGCTCCATGTCCTTTTTATGTTGAGGACACCAGAACTGGACACAATACTCCAAGTGAGGTCTCACAAGAGCAGAGAAGAGGGGCAGGAATTTACTATACCTTAACCTATTTTAATCTCTTTGCTAGTAGAGTAGTATAATGAACTGAAGTACATTATAAACTTCCAGAAACTAAATGCTAAAAGACTGATTACATTCAAAAGGCAGGCTGCAGGGACAAACAACTACCAAAAATACAAATACGACTCTAAAAGAAAACAACCAGTTGACAACTGAAAATCAGGTACAGCTAAATTAGCTACCAAAACTGCAATGGGATTAAGAGTGGACTGCTGTGATTTGATAACGGGAAAATACTGCTGCAACATCTTTAATTGCCCCAGGAAAGTTCAGTTGATGTTGCCCTATACAAGCCACTCATTCTCATTCCCATAGAAAAAGCAGTCTGCAATGATGGGATGAAAACAGAGACACCCAGCTGAACAGTAAGAGCAGTGCAGAGGCCAGGTCTCCTGAGGAAGAAAATGGTCTGCAATGAATGGGCAGCATTTCTGAGAGCATCCCAGAATCACTGCAGCACACTGCATTCAGGGCAACCACCAGACAACCTAACAGTAGCTCAAGTTGGCCACAGCTGCTTAGAAAATGATCTGCTGTGAAATGGAAGGGTGAAATACAGCGAGACGTTAAGTGTTACTCTCAGATATATGACCCACTGCATAATTTGCCTGATTTACATGAAGCCATGGCACAGGTCCCGCTACACTGATCACACCACCACCACTGGACAAAGGAATCAACTTCAAAGCAGCATTAAGCAGCAGACAGAGATGCCATCTAAGGGCTATGTATCTAGACATACAGCCAAGGAAAAATTGTTAAGAGATAACAAAAGCTAGTCCATAGCAAGAAAATGCAGTTGAGAAGCTGCTCTACACTTAGCTCCAGCAAGAACAGAGGCCTTCAAATCAAACGGACATCAGCCTCCTAACTTTTTGCTCCCTCCAGTCCCTAAACAGGCAGAATTTTTTTGGTGTATCAAAGGCAGATCATAGGGAGACCATAGGGTAAATCCTATGCTCATGCACTGGACACAGCTTTCACTTCCTAAAATATGTAATTATTTAAAAAGGCAGCCTATCTTTTAATTCCAAGCATCAAGCCTCTGTGACATTCTTTGCTTGAACACCTGGATTATGAGAAACAGGTACCGTTAGTGAACTCAAAGACATGTAGAAAACCAAATTTGTAGATTGTAAGCACATGAGTAAGCATCTGCTACATACCTGGCTCCGAATTTAAGAAACACTGAAGTCCTAGTGTGTAATCACATTTGCATTTAAAATCATTGTACAGGGAAGTGGATTTTGCTGCTTCTTACACAGATTAAGCTTATTATTCAATATTTTGGAGAGCTTAAGGGTTTAAGAATAACAATCAAGGTACAGAGGAAATGTTAGAAGAAACCTTAGTCAATGTATCTTCAAAACTGATCATCTAGAAACATTTAAAAGTACTCATAGCAGCAGAATTACCTAGTAAAACTACTATTTAAATCAATAAATGCTTCCAGACTCAGTTTGTAAGCAATAATGAGCAGTAATAAATAGGATTGTAAAGAATGTAACTGAGGAAAATATTCTGAACTAGAGCTTTACAACAAAGCCAGGGACTCCTAATTCATTCCTTCAACAATAATGACTATCTCTATGTTGGGCATTACCAGCAAGTTAACAGTATACAGAGACTTTAGCATCTTAAACAGCTTTGGTTATGAGAACCTAATCTGCTCAAGGTAGCCTAATACAACCTAACTACAGCTGCAAGTCAGCTCATTTCCCCCTACCCACCACTACATGCTCCCAGGTCTGATCTCATGCCAACTCCAACACTGTTAAAAACTCCAGCTATCCCACAGTCAGCAGAAAATTAACCCGACAAAAATACATCATTTTTGGATGAGTTTGCTGGCTAACATGGTTTAACAAAAGGCCTGACATACTAGAGTAAGTGGAAGGGATAGAGCTAAAGTGCACAGCTGGGCTGGAGGAACTGCTGCCAGCGTAAGGATCAGCTAAAGCTGCCTGGGCTGCAGTCCGAAAGCATGCTCTGGAATAGGAAAGTAAAGAAAGTCATGACTGTCACAGATTTGGACTATTTTCAAATTAATCACATACAACCACAAGTACTGTTCACATAGTTGGGGGAATGAGGGTGATCCCAGATAAGAACAGTAAAAAATAGTATGTCAGAAAAAGTAGGTATCAAAACTAAGCTACCTTGTTCAAATTAAACTTCCAAGAAATTACCAGGGTAACTATTAAAGTGTGTCTCAGAGAAGAGCTGGGTTTAAAAAAAAAAACCCAAAAACTATTGACTCACTGCCAGTCAAAACAGCCAGTTGCATTCCTCCTTGTTCCCTGCTTTCTCAATGCACCCACATTGCTCCCATTGCAGCAGTGTTCTGGCAATCATCTGACCCCTTAGTGAGTTGATTTTACTCATTAATTTGTCAAAAAGTTAACTTGACAAGACAGTAAGTAGTTCTCCATTTGCTAAGCCAGCAGAAGCAACTCAAATGATCAGCAGTGAACCAGGCCAGTTCAAGGGGAGGGAAGCCTCAGGACTTTCTCCTTAACCAGTTGATGACCATTGCATAGGCTCAGGTATTTCAGCTAACCACAATCTCACGTGCTGTGCTGCAAGCTTCCCACATGACTCTTTTGCAGCCTGTTTCTGCCCCATCAGCAAAGGGCTGGGCACAGATAATTGACACTCACGACAGAACACCTGTTCCAAGTTCTAACATACTAACACAGGAGCACCAATTCCAGGTCCTAATAGTAACACAACATTATTTCACTACTTAATTTTGTTTTGCCTGGTTATCCCCATTATTTCTTGTACCTAATTGGGGGTTCTCCTTTTTTCAAGTGGCACTCATTCCTATGGGATCTTGGTCTATACAGGTCAGTTTATTAAATTCCACAGCAACTTGGAATCAGCAGAAATAGTTCTGAACATCCAAGCGGATTGTATTTTCATACTAACACTCTGAACCAAATACACACCAGGTTTAAGGCTAGCAATACAAGAAAGCCAGTTCAAGTATTTCCAAATTCAAACAGCTTTTGCAAAACAAAAAAACTCAAACCACACCACATACCTTCACTTTTGTCACCCTGGCTAAATTCAGCATGAGGGAACACTTTGTGTAAAACCTCAAGAAGGTTAGTGAAAGTACGTTCCAACAGTGGTCTGATCACAGGAGATAATGCATGTCCTGAAGATGTCACGGCACGTTGGGAAGCAGGCACAATATTCTGCATTGCATGATAAAAATCCTGCGCACTGAGAACTACTGAAGAAACATCAAGCTGCAGTTTCTGACTGCTCACATAAATCTGGGGATAGCGCCGTCTCAGGGCAATCAAGGCAGCCTCAGTGCAAAGTGCTTTTATGTCAGCTCCACAGTACCCTAGTGCACACAAAAACAAAAGTATCTTCCATGAAATAGCATTGCTGTGCTACGTACACGCCTAAAGATAAAAACAACCAGTAAGACTTAATTGTCAAGGACCACAAAGCATCTGAAAAAAGGCATCAGGTCATAATCCAGTGACTGTGTTATGTACCAAGAAATTATGTCCAGGAATATTGAAATATATTAAGAAATTAATTCCACAGTGACCTACGTTTTCACTACATAGCACAATATATAGTGTATTTTCAGGCCAGGGTTACTGCTGTCATGGCTTTCTTTTTCCTTAATATTGTCTAAAGTATGTGTGCAATTTTAATAAGTCAGTCCTCCTCCTCCTTTTTTACTTTAATATCTCTACATGAACATAATTTTTAATAGCAAAGTAATTTTGTTCTACTGGATGAACATTACCAACTTTAAACTTTTACAGACTGAGAAAATGAGCAGTATAAAGAGAAGTGTTTCGTGAGTAGAATATGGAAGAGATGAAGTCTCTTGTTTAAAAAGCATGCTGTGGACTCTTGGAAAAATGTGAACTTTTACTATCAAGAACATTTTTCAGACTTTTTATGAGTTTCATAATTTTACTAATATAACCAGAAGACTAGAAAACCTATTAAACAGCACTAGAATTTTAATTCAGCCTGGCTTCATAAATATCCACAGGTGGTTACCTATAACTGCTTCATCATCACTGAAAAACACGGATCTGATAATTATGAAATACTGGGAGACTTAATACCTCTGTGTCTTCTGCAGTATTAATGGTTTGGCATTTTTCCCCATAGCTAGAAATTAGTTTTCAAATTTTTTCGTATCTCTCAGCAAGAGACAATAATATACCAGGGTATTTTGTAGAACCATAGTTCCACCTTTCAAAAAATGTCTAACATTATTCCAGTGGGAAGTCTTCTAAAGAATTATAGTCGCTATAGGAAAACGTGCTGCAGTGAGATACGATCACATAAAAGTTCACGGGTTTGCAACGAAATGTTTGTAGAAACTAATTAATTCTTCAGTTAAATTATTCTCAGTCAACTTTTTTTAACTTTTTTTATCCTCCTCCCAGTCTTACAGCATTTGCGTTTTTTCTTCTCTATTATTTTATCATTTTCCCCCTCTATGATTGTATTGGTCTTTTGGCAGCACCAAGTCTCAAAACTGAACCCTGCCTTGTTTCTCTCTCTACCCTCTGATGTGCTGCCGGCACACACATCTTTACAAGATTCATACAGCAACAAGGAACGAGGCTGATTCCATGCACAGTGTGGAAAAATAAAAAAGGAAGTAAGACAATCTTCCATCCACATCTTTCAGATACAAAACTTCGGGAGATAATAGTAAAAGATACCAACTTTTCCACTATAAAGTTGACTTAAATCAGGTAAGACTTCAAATTCCAGCTGAGTTTCTCATATATACTTGAAAAATAACTTTTAAAAAGAAAGAAACCGAACTAAACAAATAAACAAAAACCAACCCCACCAAATGGAAGATCACCAGAAATATCAGACTCCTTCTGCAACTTTTAAACTAAGCTTTTCAATTTTATAGTAAGATTAGTAGCTATAATGGTATAAACTTGATGAACACTCACTGTGACTGTTACATGAAAGTATGTAGCAATTCACATTCACAAGTTACCTTGAAGTAAATACATGTGACATTTGAAATGTGTTCAAATACATCCACTATATTAATCAATAGGAAACTAATTATTTGCAGCACTAAGGTTGTATTTAACTAACCTCTATCATGAATAATCAAAACCATGCAGGCACACTCCATCAGCCATGTGAACCCATTAGACAGTAGCTACAGGTGCATCAGAAAAATCGAAACCAAGGTTTTTTTCTTTAAATTCTGCTTTGTTCACTTTCCCATTTAAACTAGTCCACTTTCATCTAACAAGCATAGTGGATTAAACAAAAAATGCTGGGGGACGCTAAATCAAAGCTTAAATCAAAGATGTGCTAGAGATATATAGCACCCTGAATGCCTGTCACCTTGAAAGCTAGTTTAGCATCTTCATGACAAAAGATTTAGCAGCTCAGGAGCTACATCCTTTCCAATTTTTCTATTAATAAATGCTGTGATATCACTTTCTAACAGTCATTTTAATCACCGCTTATACATCTCCAAAGAATTGCAAAATTAGGAAATAATAGCCTGTAGCCTATTTTAAAAATTAAATTCTCAGGTGATCAGATACACGATTAGTCTCCATTTCTACTTTTGATTTCTCAGGAGCAATTACATTTGAAGACTAATAATTGGTGTCTCTTTTTGAGGGACTCTCTTGTGCATACTGTACATTCATTTCAGTGACAGGAAAACTGGAAAAATCCTGTATCTTGTAGAACATTAAAAATCTTTTTTAGTTCTAAAAATAAATGCACACTGATGAAGAGGAAGAAAAATGTGAGTAAAGTATTGTCAAAGCAAAATAAAATGTATCATGCCAACTGTAAATAACCTGACCTTATTTTTACCCAAATTAACACTATAATATAAACACCAAGGTTCAGCGCTTTTCCTTCCATTTTTGAAGCAGCTCACAAAGGATGCTCAATTTGGCAGGCAAAATGTACTGGCATGCCCTAGCTTAGCACAAAACAAGTAGTCTTGCCAAATACCCGTTTTGTTCTACCCATCACGACCACACTATGCTAAATATGTTTGAAGTACAACTTTTAAAGAGTAGGACAGCAAACAGGTGGATTCCCGTGTAGGTTTCCAAAGAATGCACTTTGATCACTGCAATTTTAAAGCCATACTCTTCCACCCCTACAGTGCAGAAATCATGTCCTCTCTAAAACTTCTGCCTGATATCCACCCCAAAAACCTGCAACAAACTGCAACTGAGCTCGGTGATGTTTGGGTGAATAAACTTGACCAATTCTGTCAATTTGCCACATAACTCCCTGGAACTACTAAAATGGACTGCAGGGAAAGA
>NW_009929776.1:0-2080 GCF_000696875.1 Nestor notabilis | reverse complement strand
AGCAGCTCAGCATGATGATGGAAATGAGAAATAACTACTTTTTTTTCTTTTTTTTTTCCTTTTTTTCAAAAGATTGTGAAAAATACTAATGCCAAAACTTCGCCCTCCATCATTACAATAGGTTAGGAAAGAAACATCTAACAACGTGTCATTTTGCTACAAAATGCTCCTGCAGTAATAAGGACAGAATAGAGGATTTTTAACGCATCTTTTAACAACTTGAGTGTAAGGGTTTGCTTCTTTACAATTCTATTTAGCATTATTTAAATAACCTTTACAACATCAGAAAAAGATTTAGCTGCAAGATAACAGATGCAATTTTTTAGTTGCTAGTTTGTTTGTTTCCTGTAAGAATGAGTTAATAGATAGCAGTCTCTCTACCTACAGGAAGTCATCATTCAGAACAATGAAGTAAGAACAAGAGAGAAGGAAGGATTTTAAAAGTTCAGGGTATCTGGGGCCCACCTCCAGTAAGGAGAAAAAAACATAATAATTACTTGTGTTTACTGAAGGTACTAGTAAGACATCAGTGTGAGGTCTTCTGAGCAGTTCCGTACTCTCCCCAAGCTGCTTCAATTTGTCTCACACACATTGCAGTCATGCAGCCATTCAGCGAAGCGGGTTCTTTAATCCTCATATACATAGAAATCTCCAAAAAGGTATGTGATCCGTAACACCCGGGACAAAAATCAACCCTCAGGAAATAACCTATTTTTTGCAAGTCCTGGGGCATTTTCCTTCTAATTTCTTTATAATTATGCCCCTGGATGTTAAAAAGTTCCGAGTCGCACATACATCTGCTTCCCCAAAGTCATTTACTTTGGTAATATTTCAGCAGTTTTCTTCATCAGGATCCATACGCTTGTAGGTAAGTGTTGCCAAGTTTGCTGAACTGGAGAGTGGTATAAACCATGCTGTGCAAAAAGCCTGCTGAGTCTAGGCAGCTTTTACTTGGGGAAGACAAAGTGCTGGTTTTTTTGGAGGGAGGAATGTTTGTTGGTTTTTAAAGAAAACCTGCACACAAGAGGAAATAGCAGACCACTATATACTGTATCATATGACAAGTGTGCCAACGAGTCTGATTTGCAATGGCCACAAAGAATCTGGAAAAGTCTGTTTAAATAATTAGTTGCTGCAGATTTCAGTTATAGAAATGATGAGGCAATCTCATGATGAAAAAGCTAAACCAATCTTACTTCAGCGGTTTTAAAAAGTCCTTGTAATAGTCAGAAGGTTTTAATCTTGAATGTACAAAAACATTTAAATTCCAAGATACAGAATGGAGACAATCAAGTGCACTGTAGCTGGACAGTAGGAAAAACAAAGAAAACAGGAAAGGGTATTTCTTTTTGTTAGCTGACTTTTCCACAGAACCGACAGGCTTTATTGAACACAAAGAATGGCTTCCAATCAAACCTACGAAGGGCTTGCCCAATGGTCTGAAATTTTAAAATACAAACTTGTGTTCTCAATGCAGATACACGGTGAATTTTCAAAGACAACTGGGTTTTATCCCATCTGTTCCCCTCTCTCCCACTAAGCAGCACCAAGTCTTTGCACATACCAAGCAGAATTTACACAAAATGGGTTTGGCACATGCTGTCTTATACCCGGCAAAGCTTAAACTGGTGTTTGCTGGATATTTACGTTTTCTCCTCACCAGAAGTTGTTGAGGTCTTTGTGCATCAAAAGCGGAGGGATGCTGCTTCGATGATAGATGTCCCTGTAGATGAAGAGGGTAATTCGGATGTACTGTAGATGACTGAATGGGCTGACGTTCTATTTAAAGTTCTTATTTCTCTGATGATGGGTTCCAATGCACAGGTATTTGAGACCATCCTGTTTCTAGGAACTTGAGTGCTTGTCCAAGCAGATGACTGATAGAGAATGGATCTTTGCATGACAAATTGTTGAGAAGAGATTGTGATGTGTGTTTTAGGGTCATACAGGTTTATTTCTGATGAACTTTTAAGCAGCAGGTTTATCTTGAACAACAATCATCCATTCAGTACAGCAGGTATTTAGGCGCTCCAAAGGTTTATTTAATGTACTCATGGTGTGGTGCTTCCCCCCATCCCCC
>NW_009929775.1:36592-36989 GCF_000696875.1 Nestor notabilis | reverse complement strand
AATAAAATAAAATAAAATAAAATAGTATTTGTGTAGTATTTCAGGGGAGAAATGCAAAATGCTTCTCCAGGGATGTTCTGGAAGAACATCCCAAAGATGCTCCCGAATCACTTTCCACTGTTTTTTTCTGAGCCTGAGTCAGGCGAAGGGGTTAAACCCCTTGGCTAAGTCTTCATTTGCAGCCACTAATACCGCAGCATATTATAGTTTAATCTGTCCTGATCCTGGTTTAATGCCAGATTCGCTGAGGCTGGAGCAGAGAACAGGAGGGGGGGAAATAATTTCATACATTGGGCAGCCCCGCCGGGGCTCAGCCAAGGGATATGAAAGGCAAATTCCAGGCGGCGGGAGGAATTACTGGGACTTAGGAACTGGAGGCTCAGGGGGACGGAGAAGC
>NW_009929775.1:32509-36351 GCF_000696875.1 Nestor notabilis | reverse complement strand
ACTGCCTTTTCCAGAGCCAATTAGGAGCAAAGGCTTGGAATTACCCCAAAGATGGGGTTTTTTGGGGGGAGTGATTGCAGCCCCAGAGCAATTTGTAGCCCCTTTGCTTTGAGGGGTTGCGCTGATCAAGGGGGGATAAAGACTGTTGCTGGCATCACCCTGAACACTTTAGTATTGGGGCAGTGCTGCTATGGACTGCCAGGAATGTCTTGGAATGCTGGGAGGAGGAGGATGTATGTGGCTGAGGGGAAGATGGTTTGGTTTTCAGTAGGAAGTAAAATAAAAAGGAAAGAAAAAGAAATAGAAGAAGAGAAAGGAAGTAGAAGAAGAGAAAGGAAGAGAAATTATGAGAAAGAAAGGGAAGGGTAGGGAAGGCAAGGCAAGGCAAGGCAAGGCAAGGCCAAGCAAGGGCCACCATGGAGCTTTGCAGGCAGAGGTCATGGTATGGAAATGAAGAGTTGAAGCCCAACCTTGCTGTGAAATTTGTGAGGAAAAATAGACAGAGGATTTCCCCCCCCATGGGTGTTCTGGAGGTGGAAAATCACCCCTATGGCACAGTTTTGGGGTGGAAAAATCTGCTTTTGCTGAAAAACAATCTGCTTTTCCTTTTTGCTTTTTACTTTTTGGGGGTTGGACTAGATGACCTTTGCAGGTCACTTCCAACCCAAACTATTCTGTGATTCTATGAAGATGGTTTTGCAAAAAAACCCTCCCTTTTTTTTTGTTTTCCCATGGAATCCTCCAAATAAAAGGGCTGAACCAGCCCTGACATTTTCCTGCAGGAGAGAGGTCATTTGCAGCCACTAATAAAAAGGATTCGACATGGGCTAATAAAGAGAAATGAATTCCTCTAATGGCCTCATTTCCCACCTTCAGCAGGGCTCTGCCCCTGAGCTTGTGGCATCATGGGCACATCACAACAGGCTTTATTTTTACCCAGCTCTAATGTATTCATTCCCCCCTCCAAAAAAACACATAGAAAATAAACTCAGTGAAAAGACATTCAGTCCTTTCCACTTGGAAAAATCCCGTTTGCACTGCTGGGGTTGTTTAAGCATCAGTTCCCACAGAAGAAGCCTCTTGACTGGTCCAAAATCCATTGGGAAGTGCCAGCTTGTTGCATAAAGTCAAGAAAATACTTTAGCTGGGGAAAAACTGCAGCAGAGAAGTGATGCTGCTGGACCAGTCCCTGCAAAGATGCTCCTGCATCAAGCAGGGAGGGGGAGGCTTGATTTTTTTCCCTTTTTCCTCTTTTTTTATGGGTGATAAACCTCCCACTAGAGCATAAAACCCGGCGGGGTGACTTGTCCCAGCTCTTTTTATATTTCCCGTCGCATTTTCCTGGTGATTTCCCTCCAGGTTGATCGACCAATACCTTCTGCCTTGGTGCAATTATTGAAAATTAACAAAAATTATGATTTTGGGTGCAGGATATGGCTTTGGGAGGGCTAAAACAAAATTCCTGCCTGCTTTTGATACTTAATTCCATCTCCACAATCCTCATTAACCGCTGTATAGGTGAATATTCCAATTCTGCATGCAGCAAAAAAGGGCTTGTTGGGTTTTTTAGAGATAAAAATATATCTGGGAGGTAGTTTTGGTTGATAGCCAAAGATTATCATCCAGGTCTGGGCAACCAAAGCCAACACTTTTTTCCCTACTTTTTTGGGTGGGAAATAAGTCCAAAGTATTCCCAGCATGTTTTTAACCTTCCAATTGAGGCTGGAAAAACTGCAAAGGGGTTTTTTTGGTTTCATCATCCCATGAACACTGCAAAAATCCTTGCAGACATACAAAGAAAAGGTGTTTTTTCCTGAGTGACCTCTTTTGCCTTGAGAAAATCATTCCTATCATTGGAAAAACATCTTAAGACTTGCTGCCAATAATCCTTTGTATTTTCCTGGGAAACCAGTGGGTTTATTCCCACCTTTCCAGACCTTTCAGACTCGTAATATCTGAATATTTGGAGGTTTTTCATTCACAACCCCCCATGGCCCTGGCCATTAACAGGGGGGTTAATCCTTAACCTTAAATCTTAATCCTAATTATAGTATACATTACTGTATACATTGTAATACTGTAAATAATTACCTATCACTTCTATAATTATTACTTCTATAATTATACTATTTACATAATTACAATGTTACTTATTGCAATTATATGATAACATTATATTACAATATTATATATTAATATCTCCAAAGGGACAAAAAGACAGACCAGACGGGTTCATACATCCTGTGCCTATTGCTGCTTGCACCCATATGGATGCATGAGCTGACTATTTCAAATTAATAAGTGACTTTTTACCACTTCTGGGAGCTTTTTCAGCCCAAAATCACATGGTTTTGCTAGAAAAAAATGGGCTAATTTGAGTTTTTGGGGGGTGGAGGGAATATTTTGGGTGGGAGATGGTGGGAGATGCAAAACATGACAGGACATTGGGGAGAGATGCTGCAAAATGAGGTCCATGAGGGAGCTCCACCACCAAATGTTAATATCAATAGTTATTTACTGCTAAAATGAAGCTAATTGCAAATCCCCCCATTCCTGTCTGTTAATTAATACATTAGAATATTATGGATTAATAATGCATTAGAATAATGAATGCATCACCGAATCGATGCATTAACCAATGCATTAATTGCTGCATCGCCGAACCATTGCGTTCATAATGCATTACAAGAACGGGTGCATTAATGAAATAAGGCACTAATTAAGGCCTTAATTAACAAATGCACACAGATAAGTAGCTTGCATCACCTGTAGACAGCTCGCTTGTCAGCCTCCAGCTGCGCCTGGGGGTCGCCGGCCGCGGTGGGTACTGACGAGTTGGGGGCTGCCGCTGGCGTGGCGAGGTGCACGGGCTGAGCCTTGGTGGGCTGCTGGGCTGTGGCTGTCATCTGGGAGGGAAGAAAGAAAAAGAGAGGAAAAGGGTGAAAATCAAGCTAACCCAGGGTTTGTTGTGCTTTGCCACTGCGTTTTGCAGCCTTCCGCAGCGAGCTTGTGAAGTTTAGGGAGAGGTAGCGCCGCGATGGGGCTCTGAGCAGGATGTATTTGCATTCCATCTAAGGCTGCTTTAGGTTTTCCCACTTTTCCCCCACTTTTTTACTTTGGGAAAACACAGGGGAAAAAAAAAACAAACCAAACCCCAACATCTTTATTGCAGCAGCAAAGCAGAGGCAGGGGGTAATTTATTAAGGGATGCTTTGCAGAAGTCCCAGATTAAATCAGCTGCAAGGCTGCTGCTTGCCAAGGGTTTTTTCAAAGCAGGTATTATTGTCTAGACACAAAATTACGTGAGTCTCTTCCAACTTGGAATGAGTCATTTTTGCACTGGGAGAAGCCAGCCAAAACAAAAATTCAACTTTTTTTTCCTTCCTGTGCCCAAATCTTGGTTTTTACCCCAGTGCTGCCCCAGATCACTGATGCAATGGGAATCACAGTCTGTCTGAGCTGGAAATCTCCAGCCAAAATTACATCTGCTCTGTGATAAATAATTTTTCTAACTAACATTTTGGTTTTTTGAGAAATTGCAAGTATTTTGGTTAAATACCTGCATTTAAGATGTGTGCATGTGAGTAGTGCATGTACGAATCACTGCGCTTCCTTCCAGCATCCCCCCATAACTCCCACCCGCACGTGTACAGAGTTGCACATATTTAGAGACAATTTCCACTTAAAATTAACAATTGCATTTAAAAAAAGCTGAATTATTTGCTGCTGGGCTGCAGATGGGTCTGATGAACACTGTGTGAGGCATCACTTCATACTGCTAAGACTTGGTTAATAAAAAAAATCGGAGAAATTTAATCAATTTGGGTTCACATGCTGCAGCA
>NW_009929775.1:30444-32478 GCF_000696875.1 Nestor notabilis | reverse complement strand
TGCGTGGCCACGCCACCAGTCTCCCCCCCCCCCCCCCATCCAGTGGGTTTAGCTTAAAATCTCAGTGAAAAATTAATGGAAAGTGGGTGTTTCACCTGCTTTCGGTGTCAAAATGCTGTAAAGAATTTAGCATTTGCCTGTTTTCACTGGTAAATCTGAGCTGGGCAGCAAAAGGGAGCCTCTGCTTCTTGCTTAATATTGTATATATAATGTATATCTTTGGCTAATAGATCATAGAATCATAGAATAGTTAGGGTTGGAAAGGATCTTAAGATCCTCTACTTCCAACCCCCTGATGTTAATTTTTGTGTTTAGTTATGTATAAATAATAGATATCATTTATTTATTTGACTGGTATACTTCTAGACTAATTTCTGTGATTACTTATATGTAAATAAAATGGGGGCTTTATATTTATATACACGTATATTTACACATATGTACATCTTGCATATGTACATTATTGTACATATGTATAGACTACATATATGTACATATATATTATATATTGCCTATTACATATATTATATGACAAGTATTATACACATCTATATAAATATGTGTATATATGTGTATGCCCAGGGTCTTCTCCAGCCAAATCCACCCTGCTTCTCAGCTTCTTGCCATGATAAAAACAGACTTCTCCCTCCCTTACAAGCTGTGTAAACCCAAGCTGGGCCTGCACATCGACACCTTTTGCTTTCAAAATGTTTGACTTTAATATCTCCTGCCTGACCTTTCACTGCCGATAACGGTGCTTTTGGGTTTTAATCTCCTTTATTGTTCATAACTGCAAAGTTTGGCTCCTGCACCTGCAAATTCACCCTGCACTATTTAATTCCTAACTCTCCCAACCCAGAAGCAGGTTTGATTTCCATCCCTATTCCCTTCCCCAGCGAAAATTTGTGGTTCACTTCCCACTCCTACCCCAGCACTTTGGATTTCTCTTTTTTTCCACCCATTTTCTAACTAAACCAAAATGCAAGCAGATTTTGGGATGCTCCAGCCGTGACACTGAATATTTCGCCATCCTCTTTCTCTTTTTTCCCCTTTTTTCTCCCGATTATTTCCCTTAAAAATAACTTTTTTGGGGGGAGAAATGGCTTTTCCCCCTTCTTTTTTTCCTTTTTTATTCTTTTTCCCCTTGACACACTCAGGGTGCCAAAGCACTTTTTGCATCCTGCCCCCAAATCCTGCCAAGTTGACTGTTTCCAGCCAAGTCTGCAACTAATTGGGCTATTACCCAAAAAAAAAAAGCCTCCTCTGCGGCTGTTTCAAAGCCATTACCTCACCTTGGGCTAAAGAAAATAATAAAAAAATAAATAAAATAATCCCAAGTCAGTGGAAAATTAGGTGAGAAGATACTTGGATGTGAGTATTTGCAGCCAGATAGGGATGCTGGGCAGAGAGGGAGGCAAAAATGCAGCCAAAAATGGCTTTACAGGGAGCAGGTGGGGAAGGGAAAGCAGGAAAAAGGCAGCAGGCTTCTGGCTCAGGAGCGTGTATGTTTTGGCAGTGGGAAAATAGGGAAATATGGGGGAAAAGGGGCTGGATTTGGGTAGGAAAGTAGCAGGCATTGAAAAAAACCGCAGATGGGGATATGATGATGAGGATGAGGATGAAGATGATTATGATTATTACTATTACTAGGAAATGGCCAAAAGTAGATGCGGGGGGGAGGGGGATTAAAATAACATGTAAAAAAAAAAAAAGGTTAAAAGAACAAGAAAGTTTTAAAAATATGGGGAAAAATGCAAAAAAAATTTAAAAAAGGTAAAAATACAGTAAAAAATTTGTAAATATTAAAAAAAAGGTTAAAAAACCCTCGTGATTTTGCAAAGCTCCTAGTGAAAGCAGAGATTTTTGAGGCACTGCTTACTCAACAATGTGTATTCCCATTAGGATCATAGAACCCCAGACTGGTTTGGTTTGGAAAGGACCTTTAGCTCATCCAGTGCCAACACCCTGCCATGGGCAGGGACACCTTGGAGCAACCTTGGTTGCTCCAAGCCCCTGTGTCCAACCTGGCCTTGA
>NW_009929775.1:5485-30414 GCF_000696875.1 Nestor notabilis | reverse complement strand
ACCCCCTGTGTCCAACGTGGCCTTGAACACTGCCAGGGATGGGGCAGCCACAGCTTCTCTGGGCACCCTGTGCCAGCACCTCAGCACCCTCACAGGGAAGAACTTCTTGCTTATATCTAACATAAATCTTCCATGTTTCAGTTTAAACCCATCACCCCTTGTCCTTTCACTCCAGTCCCTGATGAAGGTCCCTCTCCAGCATCCTTGTAGCCCCCTTCAGTCACTGGGAGCTGCTCTGAAGTCTCCACGCAGCTTCTCTTCTCCAGGCTGAACAGCCTCAATTTTCTCAGCCTGTCGATTTTAAAGCCTGATCTATATTACATTTCTGGTTTTTCCCTTCTTTAGGAAGAAAATCCTTTACTGGTGTTAGTAGCTCCTCACCAGGTGATGTGGGGGCTTCCTGCAGGTTTAAATGTGATAATCCCTCTTGCTTTAGGCTTTTTTTGAAGTTGAAGACTATGGACTCTCTAAGTCTAGAGAGCAATGACAGTCAAGGTCTTCAGGGCAAGAAAACCTCCTCAATAAGCAGTATTTAACCTATTCCTTAGCATTTCAGAGTGAAAACTTCATCACACATGCTGAAAACAGTGATTCTGAGCCCAAAAGCATTCTGAGGACACCAAGAGTTGGAGGCGTGGAGGTTTTGACAGATCCTACAGAAAAATCAATATCTCCAGCCCAGTTTTCATCTGTGGCTTTTTTAGAAACAGAATCTTTTATAATTAAAAAGAAAATTCTATTTTTATATCATTTTTATATCCATTTTTGTTCCTGGAAAGCACTTGGGGAGGGGGAGCACAAAGCTGTTTATATCACTTTCTGTGTTGAAACTGCTGAAAAATCAACATTTCCATTCAATTTTTACAGATACTTTCATAAAATAAGTAAATAAGTAAATGTTTTTTTCTCTTTTTTTTTTTTTTTTTTTTTTAAGTTTTCCACTTTTGACCCTGATGTAACCACCTAAAAAACCCCTTTTTTTGGGAGGGCAAATCAGCTCTCAACACCTTCCACGCTGAAAATGCCTATTTTCAAACCAACCTCTTTTTGCTAACTCTGACAATGAAATGGCTCGAGACTTTTAGCTTTTCCTGTTCATTTATCATGGAAAATATGAGGATTTTATGCAGACTCTTTAATTTTCAACTGGTGGAGTTACTCAGTGAGCTCAATCATGCTCAGTATAAATGATGATTTGCGTTACCCCCCCCACCCCTTTAGCAGAACCAGGTGATTATTAAAGCATTATTTTCCTTCCAAAAGGCAGCTTTTCCCGTAATTTCTGCTTCATTTTTGCACATTTCTGACAGTGAGGGACATTACTTGCACAGCCTCTCTGGTAAAATACTAATGCAAAGCTCTCCCAAACCCCTTTTAAAGCACTTTTCTCCCCAAAACTCTCCCCTTGATAACAAGAAGTTGGTTGTAGCTCTGATAATTGGGATTCTTCTATTAACCACTGACCCTCCCCATCTCTTCCCCATCTTTGGGGAGAGGAAATCTGTGCAATTTACTTTTCCAAACCCTAGAAATCCCAAATTTTCACACGAAAGGGTCACAGCAGTGACAGCGTTGGGTCAAAACCAGCAACTCTTGGCTGCAGCTTTTCCTCCAAACCCACTTAAACTGAAAGAAAAACACTTGAGCAACCCCCAAGACATGGGGGAAAAAAGGAAGGATTTAGTCCATGATGCTCCTGAGAGTCCCCAAAATTCAATGTATTAGAAAGGGGGGCAGATAAGGGATGGGGATGAGGAAAGTAGAGGGGATGTCTCCATAGGATACTGCGGAAAATCTCAGCTATTTTAGTCCTTTAAATTGCCCATTAGGACTAAACTGGCGTCGTGGCTTCCCGCTGTGTGTTTCGACATGGAGAAGAGAAAAACACTGGGGAAAAAAAAAGCCCTTCTCGGAGCAGAGCAGAGCAGCGAAGCGAGCAAATGATGACACCGAAGTTGGAGGAGCCATAAAAACCCCACCGAGGTGTCGTTTGTGAGAAGTGACCTTTTCCCACCAAAGGAGACGAGTGGAAAGGAGACCCGGGGGGGTGTAAAAGTCAATTTATTTATTTTAGCTTGCAGAGAACAGACCTGATTTTGACGGTTTATTTCCTAAGAGGGGAGATTTTGGAGCTTTTGCAGCTGAGATATGTAGAAAACGGGGGGGGAAACTCAACATTCCCCATAGGACCCACCCAAAAAGCTGCTTTGAATGTGGTGCCGATTCAGCACTCAATCCAGATCATTCCCATTTGGTCAGTGTAACTGGGAAAGTGAAAAATAATGTGGATTTTTCCCCAGATAAAAACCTCAGGATGGGCCATCTCCAGGGGTAATGGGTTTAATCTTAAACAGGGAAGTTCAGGTTAAATATAAGCAAGAAGTTCTTCCCTGTGAGGGTGCTGAGGTGCTGGCACAGGGTGCCCAGAGAAGCTGTGGCTGCCCCATCCCTGGCAGTGTTCAAGGCCAGGTTGGACACAGGGGCTTGGAGCAACCTGCTCCAGTGGAAGGTGTCCCTGCACATGGCCGGGGGTTGGAGCTTCATGAGTTTTAAGGTCCCTTCCAACCTAAACCAGTCTGGGATTCTATGATTCTATGTAACCCAGCCTCAACCTCCACATCCAGCCCACTGGGGTGCTCCAATAGAGTTTCTCTTGGACAAAGTCCTCTTGTTATAATAACTCCATAATGATGCTTGGAGAAGTTGTTTGACCCGTTAGAGCAACCACTATAAAAATTAATCAATTTTTTTTCATCCTTCCAGCTTATTAACCTGCTGGCTGCAGACATACCACTACGTTGGTTTTCCAAGAAGACCCAAGACCCCAAAATAAGCCAGAAATGGGAAAAAAGCACATATAGTTTGACTCAAACCCCTTCAATATTGGAGACTGTGTTGGAGGGCTTTTAATGTTTGTCACTCTGAAAGGAACATTTTGGGGTGAAATACTTTGTAATGGTCATTTTTTAGGAAGGCAGGGTAATGAATGCAGGAGATGGGGGTCACTAGGGGTCTGCAGGAGACCATGGGTGATCACACTTACCTGTGGGGTGTCTTGGTACGGAGGAGGGGGCACTGTCTGGGTGGCCATCATCGTCAGAGCCGGTGCCGGGGAGACATGGTGCATCCTGGGTGGGAGTCACATCGAGAACCTGCAGGCAGGAGAAATGCTGCTGGATTAAGGGGGATCCCCCCTGAAAAGGAAAAACCAAAAGGACAGAAAGGGGAAGTGATACTCCCCACACAAGCTCCACCACCCAGTCCCTAGAAGAAACCCTTCTTCTAGGTTCTTCTATGACCCTTATCATAATTTGATGGTTATTAGAGATTTGTGGTATTGGATAAGGAATGCATCGAGGGTGAAACAAAGAGGGTCACTGGCAAAGAGATCTTAGCTGGAGAGCATCCGTGAAAGGGCAGAACTCTTGGAGATGATGGCTTCATGGATGCCTGATGGATGCAATGGTGATGGAGATGATCGGTGAACATCATATTGTATTTTCCCCCTTGTTAACCCTGGTGCACCCAGGGCATTTTCTTTATACCCTTATGCCTATAACTGCAGTGCCTAAATGAGGATTTCCATCTCTTTTCCAGTTATTCCTCCTTTCTGGAAGTAGGAAAACAAGTCATAAATGCAAAATTTTCCATTTTCTGAAATTACACATCAAAAAAACCCACGCAAATTGTGTATCTCTTTGCCTATGGCCACCATGGAGTCACATCTTCAAGCACTGGATGCTCAATCCAGAACGGACAGCAAGTATCCGATGCTGAATTGACCAACCTAGTTGACCCCTATGTTGCACGGACCAATCCCATGGTGACTGAATACAGAAGATATGAGGAAAGACGGTTCAAACCCTTGCTTGATCTAAACTAGGGAGCAAACCATGATTTTGCACATACTCTATGGACATCCTTGAACCCAGGAGGCAGCCTGAGACATGCCACTCTCAACCAGATGTAACCAAAAAGCAATTCCTGGCCCCCAAAAGACGCCTTTCCTGTTATTTCACTGCAGCTGAGGGGTTGCTTCAGAAGAAAAGCCAATAATCTTGCTTAAACAAACCCAACCCTGTCCTGAGTTCTCTCTCACGCTCTACATTGAGCCAACTCACAAAGCCACCTAGCAAAATCTCTCCAGAGCTTCCAAAAGTGTCTTTCTCCCTGCAATGACTCTTCTTTGTAAGAGAGCTTGAAGGGTTTGGCCCCTTGTCATGCCCATTGTTGCACTGGGTTCCCTGTTGGCTCTCACCTGGAGAAAAAACTTGAAGAAATGCAAAAAGCTATGTAAGTCTTCTGATATTTTGATAGGATCTACCAAAAAAATAGCATCAGCATTGCTTTTGCTATGAAACGGTGACAGGCAGGAAGAAACGTTCTCACACAAAGCAGAGGAACAAGGATACTGCTAAGCTCAGTAAGAAACAAGGCACATTTGGGGTCTTCAGATCTATCTCCAGTTGTTTGTGGGAAGAGACACAATATTCAGGTTTTCTCCATGAGTTCCACAGTTGTTTGGGGGAAGATTTGCAATATTCTGGACTTCTCCATGAGGCTTTGGGCTTTACAGGAACCACCAGGCACCAAGTACACAAATGCATCATATCCATATGGAAAGCCAAGTGCTGTCTGCACAGGATGAGAGCCAAACACTCATTATTTTGCATGAATAAATGTCTTTCTTACATTTTCCTTGCACTAGTCTAACCCATGAATTGAGTATTAAGGGAGCACACCCAAAATCCTGTGCATTGGGAAGATAGACCGGAGTCTTTGCATGACACAGATCTTTTGCAGTGAGCAGGATATTGCACTGATGGGATTAAAATGATGATTTTCGTCAGTTCCCCAACAGCAAAATAGTGGGAAGCAAAATTATCCGCTCCCGAGTGAACTTGTGGAGTAAAATCTTTGGTGTCCAATGTCAAAACTTGGCTCACAGCTACAAGGCACGTCCTCGAGGGGGAACACCAAGGGGAAAACCTCCCCACCAGAAATAGCTGCAGCTGGAGAAAAGCAGAATTTAGCACTGTAGCGGTCTAGACATCTCAGCGGGAAGCTAAGAAAAATAAGGGATTGCTATTTTGGGGAACAAAAAGTCCTGCTTGGTATCTATTGTTCATGCCAGGATTGAGCCTACCTTTAGCACACGGCGATTTATTGTGGGGTGTGAGCTTTTTGGTCAAACATATTCCCAGAAGGTGGCAGTCCAGAGCCCAATTTAATTGCCAAATATCATCTGAGCTGCTACAATCAAGGCTTTATGGGCGTTGATTTGTTTGGAGAATAGGACTTATAGCCAAATGTAAGGAAAAAAAGGGATAAAATGAGAGACAGCTGTTGCCAATAGCAGTATATTTATTTGGGGGAGAAACAAATGCACTCGGGTGCCGTAAATATCCTGGGAAGTGCCTGGCACCCGCGGGAAAAGCCGGACGGGTATTTCATGCGGGAGCCCCTGGCCATGAATCTCTGGATAACAGTGCAAAGCTGTCAGGCCTATGGATTTATCACCAGCCAAACGCAGGGAAGGGCCTAAAGCTGCTATTTAATGCATTAATCCTTTCTTATTTTTTATATATTTTATGCATTAAAGCTCTCATTCTTCCCCCCCCCCAATCAATTTAGCTACATGAGCTCTTGACCATAGGCATCCAGATGACGAAAGGAGAAGAGCACCACCAAACTCCTGCCAACCCCTTGCAGATCAGCTCGAGGCAATGATCAAATCTTGGGCAAAGAGTGAATTCTGGGGGACTGGGGGTCACCAAGGACAGGAATTGCATCCAACTCCCAGCGCGTTTGCACAGAGGAAAGAAATGCTGAGCAATAAAGCCCATAAAGGCTCTTTCATTTCCGGAAGGGGTTTTGGCAGCAACCTGAGATCAAAGTATCCTAAATTTCCTTATGAAATAAAATTATTTCACCTATCACTGAATTACTGCCATTAAGTTGGAAATATATTTCCCGAATACTGTGTGTCTACCTGAAAGACTCTCAGATTTATAGGCTGTGCTTTTTTTGCCAGCAATATATTACGTGCTCTTTCAAATAAAAATAATTAAAGACTAAGTTGAGAGTTGGGGTTTTTTTTCAGCGTGGTCACTGATGCCTTAAAACATTTCAAAAATCAGAGTCCACAACACCGCAGGTGAATGTGACCTCCTTGATTAATAAAAGAGCTGAAAAGCCATATTAGAAGTAGGGCTGAATATAGAAAACCCCACATTGTTGGAGTCCATGGTGTCATTTTTAGTAGATAATATTAATATTAGCTTTGCAAGGTGCAACTCTTGTTTCCAAATCAATGGGGATCATTTTTCTAGCCCATTCAGCAGCTTCTTCCCTGCAGCAAAACATGCAATCGATAATGGAGTATTCAACATGAGAAATCAGAAAATCAGCTTTTCAGGCATTTCCTCTTCTCTACCCAAAGTTTCAAAGTTATTAGAGATACTTGAGGATGTCTTCCATCCATGGGAAAGTATTTGTCTCTATTAAGGGGATTCTGCCTTTTCTAAAGGGTATTTTGAAGAGAAGATGCTTTGGGATTTGCACTGACACCGTGTTAGCCATGCTCCCTCCACAGTGGACATTTCACAGAGGGCTTTTGCATGCTGGCGTTTATGATAATCTAAGTTCATCTAGGTTGAAATGAAGAAATATAGCTGAGGGGGAAAGGATGGGGACCTCCAGAGGACTATACATCTTGGTCTGAACTGCCAGCAAGGACAGGTTCACCCTTGGCGGGTGATGCTGAGTCTTCACTAGCCATAAAGTGAATCAAGAGCAATCCTCTTGCTCTTGAATGTCTCCTTTTCATTCACCAACCTTCAAATTTCTGCTTATTTGTACCTAAATTCACTTGTGAGGCTGAAAGACGAACCCCAGGTTCTCACAAGCAATAACCCTGTTATGCCATCACCTCATTAAAAATAAACCAAATGCTGTTAAATGGTCAAAAATGGGGAAGAATCCCAGTTTTCAAGACACCACCCATTCTTGGCCATGCCTCATGGTCATGGTTGCTTCCAAGCAGGCTCATGTGATGCCCCACCTAAGGATTCTGGGAGTCCCTGTGCAAGAAATACCACTGTACCACCAAATATTATTAATTGTTTTTAGGAATATTTGGTAGACAAATTTCCTCTATCCAAACCCAGGAGTTTTTTTGCACTGGGAGCATCCTTTGCTCTCACCCAGATGCTGGTTCCCTAAATGTTGACCCTTGAACCCTTCCCAGCATCCAGCTACCAAGTTATTTCCAGTAAAAAAGGATAAAATGAGTCTGCGCTTCTGCTACAACCACAGGCTAAAGCATATGGAGACTGGAAATTTCTGCAGGGTAAGAAAAAGGCAAAAGGGCCAGAGCAACCTTCTTTCCTATTTTTTCTCCTAAAAAAAGCTCTTGGTCAATGCATAAACATCTCCCTTGGGTGCAGGGTGAGAACAGCATTTATTTCTTTAATATTTGCATTTGTTAATTTAATATTTTAAAGCCCTCCTCCCAGCTTCAGCTCCAGAGAAAGGGGGAACCTGCTACTGTGAATGTCTTATGAGAACAACAATTACCGCTAAATATTTCTCTTCTCTCCAAAGATCCCCATCCCTAAAAGGCTCCAGGGATATCTCTGCAACATAAACAGGAGAATAAAACCTGCAAGAGCCAGTCAGAGCTTTAGTAGACAAGGTTAATGTACCTTGAACAGCAGCATTAAACAACTTTGTTCTTTAAGTGGAGAGCTGAAATACCTACATACAGTGTTATTTTTATAGAGGAAGACCATTAAAGCACCTTCCAAAACAAACTGGTGCAGCGAAACATCAAAGAAGCTTCTTCAAAGTAACCTGAAAATACTTGCATTTTGTGCAATCCAGCCCCTGGCCCAAAGAAAGTTCCCAGAAGAGCAAATTGTGAATCTTTTCAGAGGGCAAAGCAAAAAGCTTTGAAGTGAAACGTAGCTGAGGAACCCAAAAAATGTGCAAACTTCCTCTTGTCCGGGAAAAGTTCCTGATTGCCTTGAGAGGGACTGCAAAAAATTAATTTTCCAACAGTTATTTGCTGCAAGCAATGAACTGTGAATAATTTATGATCAAAATCTTGCCTGATGCTTTCAAACCTTGCCTTGTGCTTTTCATTTTCCATCCCAACCTGCTAATCCTGTGAGAGAGGAACCTCCGAGCACCCACATTTCCATCCTTAAACACCAAATCTCAGTCCCTATGAAGTCCAGCAATGGGAAGGTCACATCCCCAGGGTCCCAGTCAGGTTCAGAGGAGCTTCTTGGAGGACAAAGAAAATGATAGTAAATAAACACAATGAGTTTTGGAGAGCTGGGCTGGCAGAAGAAGTTTAGGTATGGGTCTAAGATGAATGAAGTGCTGGGAAAATGGGAGATTTGTGGGATTTACACATCTTCTATCCCATCAGCAAAGGTGATGTCAGAGATGTTGCTTTGAGGATGGGCAGCCAAGAAGGCTCATACTCAAAACCAGTCTTGCTCAGCAAAAACTTCAACCATCAGCCACATTTTTCCAACCCAAACTGACAACTGCAGTCCAGCTTCTCAGCCAGCTCAAGTATCGCAAAGTGCAAATCAGACCAACACCAGTTCAAAACTCACCTGCAACCTCAAAGTAGGCATTGAGATTGATGATTCCAGCAAAGATCCCACCACAAACTTCACAATGACTTTTTGCAGCCGTTGCTGCACCCCATAAACACCTCCTGGGCAACACTGCAATTTGTAATAATGCCTTTTTGGGGTGTTTATTTTGCAAATTAAAGTCCACAGGCTTCCCCATGCCAATCTCCAGCACTGCAAAAGTCGTTAAGCTGGGTAAACACAAATAGAAACCTGGTTTTGGGTGGGCTTGAAGCGACTGATCTAAAAGAAAACCTGGGGTTTGGTGGGCTCACAGAAATTGGGCTAGCCCAACTGCAGAAACATAGGCGAGATGTGCATGGAAGCATGCAAAGATTTCCCCACCCATGGGAAAGCCCAGAAAACAGAGCAATGCTGCAGTACACCTAATAAAACCCTCTCCTCCCTTAAATCTGCCTCGTTTCTTGCTATATCTTGCTATCACACTTGCAAATTTTCCCTTTGGGAGAGGGAAAGAAATCCCTCTGGAGCCGGCTGTTTTCCTCTTTCCCATATGGCAGATAAATCAGAGCTCTCGACTTGCTGAGTTTCCGCTTCACATCCCTCTCTTGCAGCTCTCCAGCTCCTCCTGGTCTTACCTCACCCCTGAATTTCCTTTGAAAATGCAAAATTCCCAAGGAAAAATGGCTCTACAAATCAGAAGACAAAAATAAGGTTTTCCTTGAGGCCTGCCAGGCTTCCTGGTATTGGCAGAGAGTTGTTCCCATCCAAGCCCTGAGCCAAGAAGCCAAAGATTGCGACGTGAGCCACTAGATTAATTGCCTCAATTTAAACATCTTTCATTTGCCCATTTGAAAGCAATTTTTTTGCCGTATTTCCAACTTCCATGACAAAAGAGAGGTTTGAGATGTGACACAGTGATTTATACAAGCTCCAGCAAGCTAAGGAGTTACAGATAGTTCTGAGCTCCTTTAATTACATTTAATTACACTGTCTTCTCCATTTACTCTGAATGGTAGACCCTAAGATATGTTCAGTCTGGTCTTAACTCAACACAATGAGGCAACTGGAGACAAAAAAGGACTGGGAAGTGTTTATGGGGTGAGGCAGATGTGCCAAATGTTTTTGCAACTTTGCAGTGACAAAAGGTACAGCCTGGCCTCAGAGATGAATCTCTGTGGAGATAAGGACTTCAGGAGGAGGAAAGTTGAAATAGTTTTGTGCCTGGAAAATGGGGGGACCCATTTACAATGTGGAAAATGCCAAGAGGAACCAGGTTATTTCTTAGAAGATGTCTTTAGGATGGATAATTTCTAATATTAACCACTCAGAGCAATGCCAACCTTCTGTTCCAGAAGGTAATTAGGTGGACATCCATCACCACATCTTTCTGTGCCTTTAGTGGGAGGCGTCTGGACTCTGTCTGCACAATTTGCTGAATGGGTTGGGTTTGATCTTCTTGCTGGATATGATTCCCAAGCCAGGCTGCACCTGTGTTCTCCACAGACACATGCTCACGTTCTCCACAGGCTCCAGCTTCCTCCAAGGGGAACAACTCAACATGACCAAAGTATATCACAGGGCACCAAGCCCTTCCACACATGCACCAGGCAGCTCACATCAAAATACTGATTTGAAAGAGGGCATCAAGGCAGGCAGGATGTCCCCAAAAACAGGTCCCTGTGGTGGCTCCAAAGCCCCACAAACCCACCAGAGAAGTCTTTTCAAAGTGAACCCAGCCTCTATCTTTGGTAGAAAGGGGGCAAAACCAGCCTAGTGAGAAATTCAGCTGCTTTGTCACATCCTTAATCCTGAGGATTTTGGCCAAGGGAAGGTCACAGGCAAGAATCAGGGCTGAAGGGGCAGCCTGGGGGAAATAATCCTCCAATAATCTTGCTATTGAGGCTCTTCTGCATTGTGGACCAAACAAAGCTCTTGGGTTTTCCCCTGAGATGCGCCCACCCTAAGTATTCCCAGTTTAGGAAGAAGTCAGGAACTTTTTCAGGATATTGAAGGTGGAAAATCCATTTTCAGTGACCAAAGATTTCTCTTTGCTCCTTTAGGAGGGAAGTTGCAGCCAACGGTATTATTTTCTTTGTCACCTGCTGGGTGCCTACAGTTTTGGCACAGATCAAGACATTTGTCACTCTGTCAAGCCCTAATTTTAGCCATTGGGGTTGACTAAAGGACTCCAAGACCCTTGGTTTTGTGTAGATCTTATTTTAAGCTCTGTGTTTCAGTTATTTTTAGCTGGTGACCATTTCTCCACATCCTACTGATGTGTCAAAAGTTTGCAGTGATAACAGCCCATATTTCAGGGTATTTTTACAAAAATATATCTGTGTTTTCCTCCAGGCTGGCTATGGCTTGTAGGGCTCTTAACAACATGTTATCAACACTTGAGCTTTGAATCAAGACTCCCTACACAGCAAAAAAAGTATAATTCTCCCCCTAAATGCTTACTGCATTTAGGGAAGGCATGATATAATTCAGGTATACCAGAAAAGAGCAGGAATTCCCCCAAATAAATCCCCTTGGAGGTCAGGACTCACCACATCCTGCTCGATTAATATATTAAATTGCTTTTAGTCAGGCATTAAAACAGGCTTCCCAGGGAAGACGTGGAATCATTGTCCCTGGAAGCGTTCAAAACACTTGTAGACGAGGCCCTTGATGACATGGTTTAGTGGTGGCCTTGGAAGCCCTGGGGTAAAGGTGTGGGCTAGATGATCCTAAAGCTCTTTTCCAACCTGGTTAATTCTATGATTCTACAATTCTATATATAAAATTGCCAAATAAATATAAAATAAAGCAGCCTTACTGTTTGGGGGGTGCTCAGGAAGCTGCAAGTGTCCTCCTGCCACCCAAAAAATGAGGTCTTCCGGGTAGGGATCACAACCTGGGAAAGCAAAGGATGAAATATTTAAATATTGAGAGAAATGATGAAATGAGAAGGTGAAATATTAAGCAGAGGTTGCAGCTTTCTGCACTAGGGATGATCTTTTGGAGGTGGCAGCAAAACCATGGTGGGCAATGCAGTTTTTTTGCAGGATAGTGGGGAAAATAGGTGGAATCAAGGAAA
Source organism: Nestor notabilis (assembly GCF_000696875.1). Classification (NCBI taxonomy): domain Eukaryota; kingdom Metazoa; phylum Chordata; class Aves; order Psittaciformes; family Psittacidae; genus Nestor; species Nestor notabilis. Next base: position 18,720 of record NW_009929775.1, on the reverse strand, counting down.
ACACAGGTGGGAATATCCCCTTGGAGGTGAAAGCAGGGCTGATGGCTGAGCTAGATCAGACCCCAGGGTTTTGCCTGGGCAGGTTTGAACATCTCCAAGGAAGGATAACTAATAAATTAGATTTTTAGAGGTCGAACCGAGATGTGTCCAGAAAACAGAGGTGTGCTTGTGTCCGGTCTATCCGCAAAGGATGAAGGGCGATGTGGTCCCGTCCTGCCCTTTTCTGTTCCTGGGGGGTGGTGAATCCCCGGCACGGGATCTCACTGAGGGTTAGAGGTACAATCCGGGTCTGAAAAGGAGAGAAAAGGGAAAAAGCGATGAAACAGCATTGCTGTTGGCTGCACCCTGGTTTCACTGCAGCTGTTGCCATCCCCCTGGTTAGTTATAATCTTCACTTGACTGTAAATGTGCTTTTATACTCGAGCTCAGACGGTGCAAATTAGGGAAAAGCCAGTAAGTCAAAAACAAGGGAGCTCCCAGCTGTTATTTAGTAAGAAAAGTCCACACAGATGTTAGAGATGACGGTGCTTCTACCAAGGATCTGGCTTTACAGAGGCTGAGGTTGGGATTTAAGCAGATTCAGTGTTAAAATGAAGATGGGCCGAGCAAGGATCAGCACAGCCATGGGGGTGTTTTGTGTTTGCCTGAAAAAAAATGAATGAAAGAGGGTAAATTCCCCAGATCTCTGAATACACATCACCTCTGGCGAGCCCCACAGATCTCCAATATCCATCTGATAAACTTCCCTCCATATACATCATCTACAGATATTACCTCTGTTACATGATAAACATCACCTGATATCTTTGATATATGTCTATCTACTTTGATATATATCACCTGGCAGAGAGCTCCTCAGATCTCCAAGATATATCTGATATATGTCCCTTGATACACACAATCTCTGTGATGCTCCTCAGATCTTCAGTATACATCTGATACATCTGCCTTGATACAAATCACCTCTAGACAGCTCCTCACCAATATACATCTGACATATACATCCCTGATATATGTCACCTGTCTGGAGCTCCTCACATCTCCATTTATATCTGATACATCCAGCATGAATACATCACCTCTAGTGAGCTCCTCAGATCTTCAATATACATCCAATATATCTACTTTGATATATATAACATGGTACAGAGCTCCTCAGATTGATTATATATGTCTGATATATATAAATATATATGATCTGCTGAGCTGCTCAGATTCAAATATACATCTGATATATGCATCTCTAGATACACATCACCTCCAGAGAGCTCCTCAGATCTTCAATATACATGTGATACATCTACCATGACACGTACCACCTCCAGAGAGCTCCTCAGATCTCCAAGGCATACCTGAAGGATGCATCTCTGCTATATGTCACCTGCAGAGAGCTACACCTCTGGGTGTATGGGAGATCCACGAGAACCCTTTTCCCTGGCTTTAATTCCACCCCAAACTCCTTGCAATAATAACACTAGCATTTCTTGATGCCCTCCCAGCCTGTGTCCATCATTGCAACCAGGAGTATGGGTCCAAAAGACAGAGGTATATTAGGAGGCTTGAAAAGGAAGAGCCATTTCTGGAGGCCATTGCCCAAGAAGAGATATGAAAGCAAGTGGGTGATTGCAGGGCAAAATAGGGCAGAAATCCCCAAACATGGAAAACTTGACGAAAGGGGCAAAAGGTCAAGGTACCTCTTGACTTCTTGGGCAAGCGTAGGTCCTGTGAAGAGGTTTAGAGACCTAATCTGGGTTACACTAAATGCTCAGGAGGGGCTTGAGTCCAGAACTCTTCCACTGAAACAGCAGCTGAAATATGCAGCATATTTATGATCAAGAATAAAAAACACTCATGTGCTCATGTCTTGGAGGATCTTGCACAGGCTGACACCAAATACACATTGAGGACCTGGGATTTGATTTATACTGGATTTGTCCTGACAGTGTGATGAAAAAGCTCATGATTTGCAGCAATCCTTTGTAAAGACTTTACCATCCTGTGGGAAAGACTATAGTCATCTGGGCTCACCATGTGAACAAAGCATCAGGACTGGAGGAAAAGGAACAGATAAATAAGGCTCTGCCAGTGCCAGAAGAGCTCTTAAGACTGATTTTCATCCTTGGAGGTCATCAGGGCTGAGGTCTTAGATGCTGCATGCATGTAGGACAAAAGTACAGGCTTGTGCAGCTTTTGGACAAAAGATGCCATTTTTGTCCCCATCATGAAAAGCACCACAAGCCAACCCCACCAGGGATATCTCCCTGAACACTCATGCAGAGGGAGAGAAGTCTTTCTGAGCCAGCACAGACTTCCAGTGACTTCAAAAGGCATCCTTTGAAGTTTAGCAGAGGCCTTTGAAGTCCTCCTGATGCAAAAGGGAATGGAGGAGATGCCTTCTTCAAGATGCTCCACTGCAGGCGACGCAAGCCAGCAAGATACACGGTGTCCCAGGCACTCATGGTTAGATGGAGCAGCTGCCCCAGGGTCATAAATGAGACACCATTTAAGACAAGCCATCAAACCCTCCAAATGCCCTAATCGATCCCCAAAATGCCCTAAATCCTCATCTACTTGGCCTGACAGCCAATGGCGCAGATAGGAACCTCAGCCTGTACCCAGATTGTAAAAAGCCTAAGGCATCCCTGTTAATAAAGATTTAATTAAGTGTAAGGGAATGCTAATAAAGCAAAACAAAATCCAGGATTTTTGAAAAAAGGCTAGGATTTTAAAACAAGAAGGCTTTTCCCACCATGTCACCTTGTTTCCAACATCAACAGATGATGTTTCCAACCATCGGAACAGGCTGCCCAGGGCACTGGTGGAATCACCATCCTTGGAAGTGTTCACAAGCTGTATAGGCAAGGCCCTTAGTGACATGGTTTAGTTATGGCCTTGGCAGTGCTGGGGAATGGTTGGACTTGATGATCTTTAAGGACTTGGTTCATTCTATAATTCTATGACCACGACTCTCCAAGCACTTTGGCTTCCATCTGCAATGAGGACTGTTGCAATAAATATCTTGAATTTGTTGGGGTTTTCCCAACTTTTGTAGCATCTTCAACCTCTGAGTAAGGGCTGGAGCTGGATATTGGGGATACTCAAAGGTGCAAAAAGCAATATGGCTTTTTCATCCTCCTACCTCCCCAGTCCTTCCAGTGATGCACTAATCCCATTCTTGCTCAGAGAGGGTGAAAAGCATTCCAGTATCTGAAAGGGGCCTACAAGGATGCTGGAGAGGGACTCTTCATCAGAGACTGTAGCAACAGGAAAAGGGGTGGACAGGAAAAGGGGCGGTGGGTTTAATCTAAAACAGGAGAAGTTCAGGTTAGATATAAGCAAGAAGTTCTTCCCTGTGAGGGTGATGAGGTGCTGGCACAGGGTGCCCAGAGAAGCTGTGACTGCCCCATCCCTGGCACTGTTCAAGGCCAGGTTGGACAGAGCCTTGGGCGAAATGGTCTAGTGTGAGGCATCCCTGCCCATGGCAGAGGGTTGGAACTGGATGGTCTTAAGGTCCTTTCAACCCAAACCAGTCTGCGATTCTATGATTCTACAAGAAGATTGAAGACATTCCCATACACACAAAATATTTCTGTATTCCTGGAGAAGCAAAGCTGTTTTGCTGCAAAACATGGTCCAGGAGAGATGGTGGAGCCCTGCTACAGGCAATTTGCATTATCCAAAGGGAGCACGTATCGGAAGATCGGACACTCCCCCACTTCCCTGGATGCACACATGTGAACACATCTGGACCCAGGGAACAAAAGCTGCCTCGCTACGCTGCACCGATAAATAATGGAAAGTCAAAGTGCTCCATGGAAGCAGCACCACACTGCTCAGCCTCAGGCAAGACCACGGCAGATTTGGTACCCATGAGGTCTGGAACAGTGGGATTAATAACACATCAATTTTAATGCAGGGTGGGTTATGGGGTTTTTTTCTTCCTTCTTCTTTTTTTTTTTTCTGCTTCACAAACAGCAAAGTGAATGTTTGAGCATCTCGGCGGGGGGTTAATGAGGACTCTGATTAGTTATTCAGATTTGCTGATGCTGCCTCCATCCATCCTCAGATGGGGGAATAATGGGAAAGGGTTTGCAGAAGAAGCTTTTAAAGACGACCTGCTTGGCTTTCACAGCTCAGTTTGAGAGAGCTTATGCTGCAGTGGTCCCCAAAGCTGAAATCTTTTGGGGAGGAGAAGCACATTTTCCCATCATTTGGGGTGGGGGATGTGAAAAGCTGCTGTGTGTTGGGCCATGCTAAGGGGAAAATAGCTGGATTTGTGGTTTTTTTCTATGTGAAAACAAATTCTTGGGTGCCCCTAATGAAATCCGTGTGCAATTATGGTCAGAGGTACATGACCAAAAATGATAAATGTGTGGATGAATGGTGACAAGGATGAACAAATACATGGATGCAAAGATGCATGGATAAACACCTGCATGGATGTGTGGACGTAAGGACAGAAGGAAAGATGGACCATCCCATAAGACACCACTTGGCTGCAAAACTTCAACATCTTCCACTGCTGCAGTATTTCACACAGCATCCCATAAAAGTCTAACAGAGTGTTTTATGCCCTTGCGCAAAAGCAAGGAGCTCACTTCATTGCTCCTTTTCCCAGGAATATTCCAAGTGGGTTGAGTTCACCCACTGCTGGTGTATTTGGGAGTTTATTTCTAGATTTAGGCTTTTGTTCTTCACCTGCAGGTATCCAAATCTTCATGCTGGCAGATATCCAACATGATGCTGCAAAAAAAGCTGAAAGGATGGAGCCAGAGCGGCATTTCGTGGCATTGCAAAGGAGCTCTCAAAAAGACATGGCATTATTTTAGCACTCATTTGAGGATTTGTTATCTCTTCATCAAGCAGAAATACTTTAAGGATGGACATGGTGGTGCAGCACCCCCTCAATGGTGAATTCATCCCAGTAATGAACATCAGCACTTTATTTCTAGTTAGGTCTAAAGACTCAGTTGCTTTGAGCATCACTCAGCTCAGTTTAACAGGGATTTGGGGGATAACTCCCTGGTATTCCCATCATTCCCCACAAGGCCTGCCAGGATCTCAAAAGACAGATGAACTGGAGTTATCCATTGGATTTTGCAAACGCTGGGGCTCTCCATCCCCAACAGGCTCTTTTCCCTGGGAACGCCTCCCATATGCTTCCTCAACAGCGCATTAATTGTTCTGAATTAACAGCTCCTGCTAGAGGAGCAAACAAGCAATTTGCAGCCTTAAGATAACGCCCAACTTATCTCAAGTGATTTAAGTTGGGTTTGCTGTAAGGGGAAATCTCTCCTGACTGATTGGGAACGCACCCCTCAAAGCTTGGCTAATATCACACCCTCAAAATACTCAAGATGAATAGATTTGGTTTTTAAATTGGCATTTAAATTTAATTGCTTTCTAATATCACCCAAGGCGTGGGATGCAAGAAGGAAAGTCCACCCCTATCTGCCTACCCTTACATGCCTGGTTTCAATAGGAACCAACAGTGAAAGGACTCTACAGAAATGCTGTTTCTCCTACAGGAATGCATAAATGCTTTGGAACAGCAAGTAAAGTTTTCTACAATTATAACCAAGTGCCTGCTGCCAGATCAACTGGAAACTCCTCCTGCCACCCCAGTCAAGGTTGAGTTGGGACCCAATGCCCATTGACCCCCAGCAGCTTTCCAAAAGCATCAAGGCTGGGGCCCATCAGATGACCAGTGTTGTGGATGGAGTCATGGTCCTCCAGCAAGGTCTTCTGCTGAAGCCAGGACAGGGGAAAAGGCTTTAATTGTGCCCTGAAGACATTAAGAAGGGACATCAAAATGCAATGATGCGTCCTTCAATGATGGGAGGCACCTCCAAATTACAGCTCCCACATTGGAAGCCAGGGGCAGCCCTGGATGCCCGTGGCCAAGCCTCGCTACCTGACGACCTCCTGGCACATGTATAAAGTAACAGGAGAAGTGATAAATCACTTTGGCACCTTCCCTGGGCATGGCAGCCCTCGATAACAGACCAAGATTCAAGGGATGCAGCCTGGCACCACACAATTCCCAGCGCACCCTGTTACGCAGATTAATCCTTCTTGATGGAGAATTACAATTAGGGCTCGGTCTTAAGGAGATATCAGCAATCAGATATCTTATCAAATGCCACCTCAATTATTCAAATAATCCCTGGCTCTTAGATTTGGGTGCTGTTTAGGGAAAGCGGTCCGATTAATGTGCTGACACTTCCCCATCACGTCCAACACCCTCAACTTCATGTCTGATTACAGAATTTGCATTCAATTTAATTTTTTTTCTTCCATCTGGAGTAAATGAATAATCTGAGTACCTACCCCAGCCTTAATTACATTTGTTAAATTAAAAACCCAGGATGTGAGAAATTTAAATGCACGGCGCTCCGCGGCCAGACAAACCTGCACATTCAACCTGCCAGCTCCTGCTCCAATTCCTCTTCCTTCCCCACAGCCAGGCATCAAAGAAATTACAACTAGAAAACAAAAATTCTTTCTAAACGACGAAACAATAGATGATCTTTTGACATTTCCAGCGCTGTTTGCAGGGGAATGAGATAAAATGTAATAAATTCATATACTTCTGTGTGTTTCTTGGCTCCAGCAGCTAAAATTTCCATCTCTTTATGCAGGAGTCCTGGGGAGCAGAAATCCTTGATAATGCCAAACAATTCGACACTTTATTTTCTCTTTACTCTGCACCACGCAAAACACAGGCTTCAAGCTGCCAGCTGCTGGGAGTGAAACCAGATGCCACATCCCTTTTCCATATGGAAAGAGAAATCGCCCCATCTCAAGGCGTGCATGTGTTCCCCTTGGTCATAGCCCTCCATGACCCCGGGGCTGCTACTGGCATGCGGTAAAGCCTCTTCCCAATAGCAAAACCAACATATTTCAATGGTGCAACTGTCATTTGTTACACATTTTTACACTCTACCTGGTTCAGGCCAGAACCTGGTACCACCAACCCTGGAGAACAGCAGGGAAGTTTTGCCCCGAACCACCAAATTCCCTAATTTCAATATTAAAAGATAAGCAGAGGAGTGGAAATAAAACCACTGGACTTGACTTTTTTAATACAAATTGCTTTGCAGAAGCTTGCTCAATTCCCCTTCTTTTGGAGAAGATCAAACTTAAAAGGCTGGAATTAATAGCTGGAATCAAGGTGGTGGTGGAGAAAATGGCTTTTCCCTTTGCTCCGAGTGTGCTCGCAACTCAGGTGACATTTCTACACTCCAGGGAAGCTGGATTGGACTCCCCACCCCCAAAAAAATCTGCTTGGTTGAGTGTAAGAGAGCATCTCCTCCAGGCACAGCAGCAGGATTTGGCCATCAGAGAAATCCCCTCCAAGCTGAAGGCCCGGATGCCATCTGATGGACACTGCGGTTTCTCATCCTTTCTGGCTTTCTTCTGCTTTGTTTTTCAGTTAACAGTCATGGTGCCGGAGGAGGAAACATCATGTTTTAGCAATGAGGTCCCCAGCGAGGCTGTTTAAAAATTAATTAGTGCCATGAACGTATTAGTGATGAATAGTAATTTTAGCTTTTGTATCTACACCATTACTATATCTTTTCTATGCTCCTGTCAGCCAACAAGGACCTAACGTGGAGCATAACAGAAAAATTGTTGCCTGTGAATCCTGGAAATAGCCCATTCAACAACAAACAGACACACCAATGTGTTTTCTGTGGAGCTTTCAGATAAATTAAGGTCGCATTTGCTGAGCTAGCTGGAAGGTAGGAACCTGCTCTGCTCACGGAGCAGGCTCCCATAATTCCAAAACTGCAGATGTCCAAGTATAAGCCTGGCTAGATGCACCATGGATCTTATGCACATCATGTGTTATCGAGGGAGCTGTGGGTCCTAGCTTCATCCGACATGAAGGACAGAGGTCCTCCTTTCATGGATCCAGGGGCGGAGATCCCCAACCCCAAGGATGGAGAACCTTCAAGGATGGAGATCCCTCATCCCCAGAGATTGAGATCCTCAGAGAACCTCTTAACTGCAAGTACTGGGATCCCCTCAACCCTGAGGATGTAGATCCCCAAAACCCAAGGACCCTCACAACCCTAAGGGTGGAGATTCCCCAAACTCCAAGGATGGAGATCTCCCAACCCAAGACTGGAGATCTCCCAAGGAGAGAGAGATCCCCTCCAGCCATGAGGATGAAAATCTCTCCAGAAACTAAAGATGGAGACCCCACCTTCCCCAATCTCAAGGAGGGCAATCACCCCCTGGGACCTTGGTAGCTGGATTTGTCACCCCACACTGCACTGGGCAAGACCTGTGGGCATCACGCTGGTCTGGTGATGCCCCCCAACCTCCAAATTGCAACTCTAAATGAGCCACCATCCTGTTCTGAAGCAGTAGGGATCAAGGAGCCTCACTGCTTCAGTCGCCTTCAGGTGGATGGCGAAGCTGAAGGGAATTTGCAGGGACATCTGGAATATATTCATTTTATGGCATGTTTCATATCACAGACAGGTACTTTGAAGCAGTTAAGTAGTAGCAGGGCAGCACGTCCCCTTGGGTGGGCTGCGGTTTGTGCTTTCAGCCCGAGCTACCCCAGCATGACAAAGGGGCTGGAGAGACGGAGCTGACGTTTTCCAAACACAGTCTTGTGCCTCTGGGGGCAAATCCAGTGAGAAATTCCAACCCAAAAGGCCAAGGAAATAAATAATTAAAGAAAGAAACCATCCCCCATGTCTAAGTGATGTTGATCCCCGCATCAGGCTCTTAACAGTCCCATCACAAATTGTAAATGACTCAGATAAATTAAATGGCTTAGCAGCTGTGAGGAAAGGCCCTTCTGAAGATTCATTTGTTTCACAGCAAAGAAATTAGTTGGGAATTTAAAATCTTTTCCAGCAGCTTGACGCTGACACCCTGCCAAAGACCACATGTTGCTGCTCATGCAGCCCCAGGATGCAGCTGGTCCCCGCTAGGAAAAGTCCTCCCGGAGCATCCGAAAGCAATGAAGAGGTGTGAAAATGGGAAGATTTGACCCAAAACAAGACCATGGTGAAGGAAAGCCAGTGACTGAGCAGCAATTAAAGAAATAAAGAGTAATGCAGTTCCTTTTACTGCATTAAAGTAACATGGGGATGGGCCAGAGCAGAGGAAGAAGTTGGGGTTGCACCCCCGGGTGCAGTGAGACACAGTGATTTTCCCATGGGTGCAGTGAGACACAGTGATTTACCCCTGGGTGCAGTAAGATGCAGCTATTCACCTGATGGCTCCCCACAAAGGATGACAAATCCCCAACATTCCTGCTTTCCTAATGCTTCCTGGTAGGAAAACACCAGGACCAAGCTGCGCTCACTGCAGACGCTCTTGCTCCGATGTTAATACATGAAATTAATGTGTTAAACCTCCCTGTGTTCAGAGGTTTCTCTGCTCCCCACCCACATCCCTTTTAGCTCATGAAAAATTGAGGGGTTTTTTATCACCTTCAGACACTATTTTGCAGGTAGCAGCATCTCAAACCCCCTTTTAGTGGAAGTTCAGAGGTATAAAAGATGCAAAACACCCCTAAATTATTCACACAGCATTCCAATCAAAGCCCTGTTATGGGATAAAGAGAAGGATCTGGAGACAGAGCCATGACCCTGGGATGTCTCCTCATCTCTGTTTGATAGAAATACCTTTCTTGTATTTACTGTGGAGAAGGGGATGGGCAAGAGGATAAAATAAAAAGGTTTTCCCTATGGAAAAAGGGCTGCAGAGCAAGGAAATACAAGAAGCATCCGCTCTTCAGGTGCACCCAAGCCAAGCAACCCAGTTGCATTTGCCTTGTGACAATACTGAAGCTTTCCAAAACTTTTGCAGGGCCAGAGGAGCAAAATTAAAGTGGGCCACGGGAAGAGAAATTGCAAACCAAGAAACCTCACCCCAGCAAGAAGGGATAGAAGGAACCAAAAAGTAAAAAATTAATAAGAAACTCAGATGTGATTTTGCATTTCAAATACAGGAGGTTTTCAGTAAGGAAAAACCCTGGAAGACCTTTTTTCTTCCAGTCTCTTTTCTGTTTTGCTTCTTGCTGCTTCACTGAGCGTACAGGTGCTCCCAAGCTGGGATTTCCATTTCTCTGGCTCCTCACTGGGGCAAAACCCCAACAACCCAGTGCAAAAAAACCCCAACAACCAAACAAAAATAAACCACAATTCCCCCCCAAAAGTAGGACACCAAGTGCCTGCTCATTCCAAACTCAGCTTGATGCTCACTAATTACCCGATAATAGTATTTATATGCTGCTGGCAGACTCGGAAATGCAGCTCCTAATAACTGAGGTCCACATCAATATTAATGTCCCGGCTTGACTCTCGATACCCGACAAGAGACAAAGAAACATCACAGCAAAGTGAAAAGAGGGGGCAGAAAATGAATTTTTAAAGTGTTTTCCTGTGTTTGGCAAGAAGGGAGTGCTTGAGATTAAATGATGGGATCCCCCCTTGGCGCGTATCAGCAATAAAAGTGAATATAAACTCTTAAGTTCCCATCTCGGGCACAGACTTTTCCAGTAACAGAAAAATTTTCACCATCCATAAGCCCTTCCCAAAGTTTGAGTTTCTCCATAGCAAGAAGCAGGCTGGAAAAACTGTTCTTTTCCTGTTATGGAAATAGATTTCCAAAATTTGGGGCTTTCCCCTTATCTCGGTTACTCCATGACAACCGGCCTCAAATATTCATCCATGCAAACTTCAGTCAACTTCCAGCTGCTCATGCCAAAACCCAGCTTTTGGGTTGGCTCAGGAAGAAATGCTGCTGGAAATGACCTCCTGAGAAGCATTTGATGCTTCAAACCTTGTGCAAAGAGGGAATCACATCCCTCAAAATTCACCAATACTATATCATGACTATTTGCAGTAATGTGGTTACGCAGACCCTGATGTGGATTGCAAATGTGTCCCAGCACCACCCCATAATTCCATTAAAAAACCTCCTTTCTCCATAATTTCTATGCAGAGACACTTGGCACACCAGGAGCATTTAGGCTGAGTTTAAATGGAGTTAATAAACTATTAATAGCCTGCAGTAAGGCTGTGATAGATTTGAGCTGCATGTGATCGGTGCGCCTTGGTACAAGGTGCTATTACTGATGTCTGTGCTCATGAGAAAAATCACAGAGGTCTTCATGAAAAATGCAGTTCCAGGAAATCTCATGTTTCTCATGGAAAGATGAGTATTCTTGGGATTTTTTTTTTTCCATCAGAATGAAATCTGGCCATTTGAGATTAAGTGTGGATGTGGCATTTATCCTGTGGAGAGCTGGTAACCTGCACTGTCAACTTATTAATTCATGTTGATTAATATTCAAAGAAAATTAATGGAAGCCATAAAGCTCAAGTCCAGAAACTTACCACTAGGATGTTCCCAGATCTTTTGGTACTTCCATTTCCATGGAAGCTGAGAATTTACCTATTTTTAGTCAAATTCCAAGCAAGAAAAAGGCAAATTCTGAAAGTATCTTTGAATCATAGAATGGTTAGAGAAGACCTTAAAATCATCTATGCCATGGGGGGTTTGGAGACAGAAAAAAAAATAGATGTCCTGCTTCCCCAACAAACTGTGGTTATGAAGCATTTACTGACACAGATTTATTTGAGCAGCTATTAAAAACCAGCAATGAGTAATGCATTGACCGTTCAGAGAAGAGCCAACCTTGCATTGATGACAACATCAATGAGAAACACCTTGACCCTTCAAAGAAAACCCAACCCTGCTTTGATGACTCCAATAGGCAACAAATAACATGTTGACCCTTCAGAGAAGAGCCAACCCTGCACCGACTACTACAACAGCAATGAGTAATGTGTTGATCCTTCAGAGAAAAGCCAGCCTTGTGTTGATGACTACACTATGTAGAAGCAGGACTCAAGCCAACTGCCTGAAGACTGCCATAAAAATCAAATGTTGCTATAAAGTGACTTCAGATATTGCAAGAAATCCCCAGAAAGAGACCTATTTATAACCTCATTTGGCAATTTGGGCTGGAAAGAGCACTCTGTAATTGTAGCCTGGCCATCAATTCTGGTCAAACTTGAGATCTTTCTAAAGGGCCATTGAGTGACCCAGTGGAAATGGCAATTCTTCAAACAGAAATCTTCTCAAAGCTTAAATCACCTCTTCATTAAATATTTCTTAGTTCTAACTTGTGGAAAGAGGCCATGAGGCCTATTCCAAGAGGAGACATCTAAAAGAAGTCAGAAGGTAGAAATGAGCCTTTCCAGGGAAGAAAAAACAGGATCTCCACTCAAGAGATACTGATTGGCACCACTGGAGGACCCAAACCCAAACCCTAAAACTAGAGTTTTCTTGTCTTTCTTCACTGGGATGATGGAAGAATAATCATGAGGAAAAGCAAAAGCTTCTTCCAACTTCTCTGGCTGGAGGTGCTCATCACCTTTTGGGCATTGACAAATGCCGTTTCTCCAACCAAACTCATGTCAACCCACAAGAAGATCCTTCCTCACCAACTTCCAACCATGACAAGTGAAAAGGGAGTGCCTTGCTTCAACCCTTCCACCCGCACCAGAGAAAACATCCCCATGATGTGCAAACCCCTCCTTGCCTTTCCCCCTCCTGATGGATGCTTTCCCTGAAGGAACCTCCAAGATGCCCAAAACCTGCCCCAAATCATGACCTACCGAAAAAAAAAAATAAATAACCAAAATCAAATGAGAAATGGAAACAATTAATGAATTTGGAACCGATTCAAGTCAACATGCTGCACAATCAACTTGCCACGTGGCCTCCTGTGCTGGATATGGCTGATTTATCAGCACTTGATGTCAGTCCCCATTTTATTTACCATGGAATAGGAGCTGTGAGGACTGGGATAAATAAGAGTAAAAGCGATTTTGAGGGTCGCTGCAGCTTTTCAACTCTCCATTGAGATATTATTGGCTGATCTCCTACACAGCTGCTCCCTGCTGAATAGATGCATCCCACCTCCAGCACTGTTGGCCATCAACCAGCACGGGAATAAATGCAAGTTTGGGGCTTTATTTTTCAGTTGATGTGACTTAGATGGGGATTTTTATATTTTGGGGGTGAGGAATAAGTGGTGCTTTATCCAGTCATAGAATCATCTAGATTGGAAAAGACCTTTAAGATCAGCAAGTCCATACCTTTACCCACCAAGGCCACCACTAAACCATGCCAATAAGGGCCTTGTGTACATGGTTTGTAAACACCTCCAGGGATGGTGACTCCAGCACTGCCCT
>NW_009929775.1:0-5111 GCF_000696875.1 Nestor notabilis | reverse complement strand
CATCTCTTTGGATATTTAATCCTGAGAGATACTGAGATGCTATAACACACTGGTGTAGTTTTTATCATAGAATCATCTAGATTGGAAAAGACCTTTAAGATCAGCAAGTCCATACCTTTACCCACCAAGGCCACCACTAAACCATGCCAATAAGGGCCTTGTGTACATGGTTTGTAAACACTTCCAGGGATGGTGACTCCAGCACTGCCCTGGGCAGCCTGTTCCAATGCCTGAGCACACTTTGGGGAAGGAATTTTCCCTAACACACAGTCTAAACCCCCCCTGGTACAGCTCAAGGCCGTTTCCTCTTATTCTATCACTTGTTACTTGGAAGAAGAGACAAATCAATTTCTTCACTGTCTCCAGTGGGCAGCTGGAGGGGTTCCAGCGTGGTGACCACCGTCCCATGGCAAAATGAGTCACAACTGTCTAATTCCAAATCTGGGGTGGGAGGGATGGGGGGAAATATTTGATTTCTTCACCAATAAATGCTCCTTTTTCCAAAGCACTAATCCAGAACAGAGAAAAAGATGAAGTTTTGAAATGCCTCAATGAAATTTGATTTTTGGTTTGAATCAACAGCTTCACTCGGTGCCATTTTAATGCTATTTTATGTTGAAATGTCAATTGGAAACTAACATTTAAAAATGTCAAAACATTTCACGGCTGCAGACAGAGCTGATAGTTTTTTGCTTCCATGTGTCCAAACAGAAAGTGCTTTTGGAATTTTACTGTAGAAAAAAATAAATAAATTAAATATCTATATTCAATATTTTGACTTCTTGGAATGAAAACAAAGTTAAAACATAGTATTTCCTCCAGGATGCAAACAATATTTTCTGACAAGCTGTAATCATCAAAAAGTAATCTGAACCAACTGTTTGCTACCAGGTCTGTTATAGCTACATGGGAAGAGAAACAGAGAATTTTATTATCATAGGCACTCTGAACCCTTTTTCCCCCCAGTTATTTCTCTATTTCCACAGTTTTTCTCTCTTCTTATATCCAATAGGATAAAAATCAGGGTGCACAAAACCTGTTCCACCATCAGAAACATTCCCAGTGCACTGATCTGCCCTACCAGTGGGGGAAAAGCTTGGAAAAAAGATGGTTTTATAGAATCATGGAATGGTTTGAGTTGGAAAGGACCTTAAGATCATCTAGTTCCAACCCCCTGCCATGGGCAGGGACACCTTCCCTTAGATCAGGTTGCTCCAAGCTCCTGTGTCCAACCTGGCCTTGAACACTGCTCCTCTAGAAGAGGCAACACGCGATTTTTGGTGGATTTTCACCATATTTTCCATTAATGACACCTCCTCCTTCATCACTTTGGGGAATTTTGGGGGGGAAACAGCACTGGGAGTTTTTGCTCCTGTGGCTGAAGGGAGCACATACACAGGGGGTAGGGTTTATCCAATATAAACACTATTTTCCAGTGATCTCACCTTTATAATTCCTGCCTTGGCCATGCACTGATTTTCCTGGTTCCAGGAGCACGGTGAAAAAAGGCAGCGGTGCAAAATGGGATGAAAACCAGTGGATTTGGAGCCTTCGCTGGGCTCTAAAGCAAGTTTTTCATCCCGAAGCCCTCCATCACCTTTGCATCTCCCCCAAATTTCTCCTTTTCTCTTCTTTTCCCTGCGCCCAGGCTACAGCCCCGCACAGGGAATAAGCACAATTATCTCATCTCGCCACATTTTTCCAGCCCTGCCTGAGGTTTAATTAAAGCCAAGCAGAAAAACACAGAGGAGAAGCGCTCTCTTCCCATATCGCCCCAGTGCATGTGATGGGGAGGGGGAGAAAAACAGGGAAAAACAAATAGGAAAAGCATAAAACCTTAATTGTAGACTTTTTAATGCATCAAACCTTCCTCTTATCATTTTTCCTCTAAAATATATCTAGAGAAATATATATATGGGTAGGTCTGCACACATATGTGCATATATATGTACAATAGGATCCACATGCACCCTCTCTCTATAAAATATATATATATAAAAGGTACCCTAATCCCCTGTAATCTCCTTGAATTACACCTAAACCACCCTCCTTGCAGGTGACCTTTCCGCAGAAGGCTGTTTCTATGCCAACAGCATTGTTTGAGTCGTGCAAGAGCAAAAATATGGCACAATAATCTTTAATTTTGGTTTAATTCGGTGTTGTCACCAACTGCAGGAGCTGGTTGATGCTTGAAACAGGAAAAAGAAATAATATTAAAAATGAATTAATATGTACAAGGGTTGAATATTAGGCAGAGAACATGGTAGGCTTGATAAAATTTAGATTTTCCCTAAATTCCTGGTATTGTTTTGGGGTGAAATTCCCCTCATTTTGGGGTCTAGGAGTAAAATCATAGTGTCTTAAAGTCCTTTTCACCTTAAAATGTGCATTTCCATCTGATCCTGAAAACGCAACCTGGGGGCACCAGTTCCTAACGAAAAACCTAGATACATAACACTGAACATCTCCAATTTTTTCCATTTTCACTGATTTTTAGGAAATTACAGCAAGGAGCTTGTCACCAATGGAAAAACAAATTAAATTACAATAAACAGCAGACCTGAACTTGGATAAACGGTTTCGGGTCTGGATAATGAAAAAGGTTTGGGTCTGGATAATGAAACTTTGAGATACTTTTCCTTGCTTTCTTGAGTTCCTCGAGTTCCAACTCAATCCATAAAGCCACATCCCAAACTGGAACATTTAAGAATGAAATAGAGATGGAAAAATCACAATGTTCCAGCACACGTGATCCGTTTTCACTTGTTTCTGGGTTGTTTGAGTGTGTTTTAGAGAGTGGCACAAGGATTGGTGGCCTGTTGGGTTACAGCATCCCCCAAAATGCCTTTTTTTTTGCTCGTTGTGAGAGGGACATCACACAAATTCCTGATTTTGGTGTTTTTTATTGGCAGGCAGGGATGTATTTTTATTTTTCTGCTGACCTGACCCCAACACCTTCACAGGTCTTGGGAGGGAGGATATTTCCCGACGGCTCCATCTCACAAGGCGCCGAACTAAGAGGATAAAAATAGTGGTTGCCATGGGAACATAAACTCCAGAGTTTGAAAACACCAGAATTAAACTTTGCTCTAATTTCGGTCCTTAAACCCCGTTTGTATCTGCGTTTTGGTGGGTTGAACATTTAGGAGTAAAAATGTGAATTTCAAGCACCCAACCAAGGTTGAACAGCCTTACAGATGTTTTCCCACAGCTGGATGCATCCCAAAAGCAGGAGTAAGTTAATTTTAATTTTTCTTTTTTTTTAATTAAAAATAAGGATTAAACCCAGCTTGTGGAATTGCTGCTCACCATCCAGCCTTGGAGCCATTGCTCTGCATCAACTGCATAGATGCATACAGGGTGAATAGATGCAATATGGATTTTGGCATATTATCCAGGAAAACCACTCATGAGACTTAATATTATTGGCTCAAAATACACCATGATCACTTAACAAATATTAAATTATGAGAATAACGCCCCAGCACTAACAATGCTCAGCCAGAGCATCCCCTTTCCTGGCGGCATCAATAACTTCCAACAAGCTTAAAGCAACTTTTGGAGTAGGTATCTTCAAAACTGCTCAGCCCAAGCAGGGAAAAACCACCCTCAAAGGCAAATAAATCATTTTTTACTTGATAATAATCAATAAAATTGGGATTGCAAGTGAGGGGATGGGCAGCAGGTCACCTAAGATGAGCTAAAGAGTAATAACAGGATTATGAATTAAAAGAAGCATGGGTAATCCTCTGTGCAAAGGTGTATTCCCATCATTAAACTTGGATTTCCAGAAGCAAAACAGAAGAGGGAATTCCTCACATCCAAAGGACACTGACTCACTGGAACTAATTTGTTGGTGACACAATAAGTTAACTCTACATCAGCACCTGAGGAACTCTGCATGTTTGAAGATTCAGGCCACTGGTTTTGAAACCACCCCCAATCCCAGGGGATAAGACTCCAGGTGACAGAGACAACATGGCACCCTGTTGCTTCTACAAATAACTATTCCCACTGCCCGTTCTTCCCAAAAAAATGGGGCAGTTTCTGCAAAATTTAATTCCTCTAGAGCAACCAAGCCACAATCCTGCTGGATTTTGAGGGGAAATCTTGCTGCTTTAGGGTATTTGTGGATGTTCGTGGGATGATGCTCCACTGGGCACAGTAGAAACCGTGGGAATTCACTTACCGAGGCCACGCTTCCTTGTGCTGTGATATCCCGCCCCCCCCAAAAAAACCCCAACCAGGATCTGGGGAGAAAAGAGTGCCTCAAAAGGGTAAATTCACCCCAAATTCCTTTCTGGGAGAGGAGGCCTGACTGCTTGCATGGCTCTGCAA
Organism: Nestor notabilis; assembly: GCF_000696875.1. NCBI lineage: Eukaryota > Metazoa > Chordata > Aves > Psittaciformes > Psittacidae > Nestor > Nestor notabilis. The sequence continues at coordinate 773 of NW_009929775.1, read as the reverse complement.
AAACCCTACAAGGAAAAACAGCGAGGAAAAACAGAAGAAAAGCAAGTAAAACCCAAGCATGTTGGAGCAGTTTGGGTGAAAAAAGGTTGAAATCAGCTTCGTGGAGCCGCTTTCCCCTCGCCCCATAATCCCTCGCCGTCCCCCAGTGGGCTTGTGCAAACAGATGTGAGCGGCCGCGCTCCGGCCACGCTCCTCTGAGCTGGGACTTTAAATAAATAAGTTAGAGCTGCTGCAGGCGAGGGGCAGGGAGAGAGGCTGCACCCAGACCCCTGAACCAGCCAGGAATCTGCATTTTGGGGAGGCTGAGAGGCGGATCTGGGGGGAATCTGGTGCTCCCCCGTGTCTTAAAGTCCAATTTTCTGGCTAGCATGGGAAGTGGAAACTCCATTTTTGAAGCCAAAGCAAGTGCTGGGAATGGATTGTATCTAGCACAGGGTATACACAGAATTAATTTGTCTTCTTTTCAGTAATGAGGCCAGAAAATTCCAGGTCTGGCTATGGCAGAGAGAGGGGAGAGGCCACAACATCACCTAATTCCATTACCTATTATCTGATATCTATTATGTTATATGTTATCAATTATATATGTTTCTATTTATGATTAAGTTTATGATATATGCTATATATGTTATGTTTTATAACTTACCTGTTGTATTCTAAATGTTACTTGTTACAATATAGGAGAATGAAATATATTAGATATTATTCTAATAATATATTCTACATTAATCCCAAATATTATTTATTTGCTATGCTATGCCATGTAATATGTA
>NW_009929774.1:0-2722 GCF_000696875.1 Nestor notabilis | reverse complement strand
ACCCAAACCATTCTATGATTCTATGAAGCTGAAAAGAAAGCAAAGGAGCTGCTGGGCAGAGAGCGAAGTATTGAGCTGCTTGGTCAGAGAAATTCACTTACAAGAAAACATTACAAGTAGATAGCTTGAAAGAATGGTGGATTGCAGGTGTAATAAATCTACAAAAATTCGAAGGGAACAATCTTAAAGAACAAAAGAGATCATTAAAAGTAGCATAGTCTATTGTGGGGTGGGAAAAAAAAAAGAACACAAACCAAACCAAAGAAATAAAAAAAACACAAAAAAGACAAAACACAAACAAACAAGCAAACAAAAATCTACCAAACCAAACAAATCAAAAAACCCAAACCGAACAGATGTAAGATACACAGCAGGTTAAACTGTCCATTGTATGAAACAAGAAACAAGTAGGGAAAAGTAACACTGCTTTTACACTGGTTCTGGAGAATTACTGTGAGGTTAGTTATTTTCTGATTAATTACTGGCATGGAAAAATCATGGTAATGAGCCATCAGCATGCAGATATCCACAAGGGGTAGCAGACTTCTATCACAGGAAGAAGGATCACCTTAACATGAACAATGATTTCTCTACTGGAAGTGACTTACAGTCCTGCTGGTTCAGTATCATGTCTCCAGCCATGAGCAACACTCTGACAGGAGCCAAGAAGAAGTACTCCTGTGAGCAAAGGGGAGAGTTTGTCTCACACTAATGTCCTGTTCTAATTTTAATGATCAGCTGGTACTCTGGCACATGTAGTGGATTTTCCTTCCAAAGTGTTGCTATATTAACTAGTTTTCTAATATACAATTTCTATAAAACAAGACACCTTTTTTCCTTCCAGTACAGTAAATTCCATGGATCCAATTCCCTGCAAAAATGCATTCACTTTCAGAGCTTTGGTTTGTTCGCAACAAGATCTGTTGCACATTCTTTTGGTCAGGTGCTGCAAATGAGAAAACAGAAGCTCCAAGCCTGTCTTCCCTGTATCACCCATATAAATTGGATTTTATTCCCTTGATTATATTGTTACTGGGATATTCAATCCAAAGGACTATGTAGGAAAAGTGTGACCAACAAGTCATCCTAAGCAGTTACACTGGGAGTAGCTTCCCTGGAGGAAAGGGCATAACAGAATGCTTAGAAGAGGACATGGAAGTTAACTTTTAAGTTATCCACAGATTTATGCAGAAGGAGCCCATGATGCCCATGTAGTCTTAAATTCTGTATGACTCAGTCCTTTCAATTTCCTTCAGTAACTCCTACAGCAGCCTCATAGTTTCTAGCTAAGAAAGAAAGATCTAGAGGAAGGATACTCAGTCCTGACTTCTGTTGCTGCTTTGCCACAACTCGAGACATCTCATAAGTTCAGTCACAAGAAAGTTAGTTACATAATGGCAGAAAAGTAAACATGGAAAACAAGTTAGTATTTCTAATTCTTTTATACCAGCTCTCTTGATATGTTGCTGATTAAAACAATAAACTCAGCTGAACCAAAACAATAACAGATGTACTCTAAGTGTTCCCAGACCTGAACACCTTAGAAGATTTGAGGTCATATTTATTAAAACTGATCCCTATCTTAAGCAGTTTTGACACATATTCTTAGCCTTGGTGGTAAGCAAATAAATAAGTCCTTTGAAGCATTCTGAAGCAGGCAAACAAGGACCTGCCATAAAGAGCTCCTTTGACCTTACATTTTTTGCACAAATTTCTCTAACTTAGTTAAAGTCATGAGTATTTATCAAGTGATATTTCATGGAAATGACATTTTAAACCAACAACCTGTCTGCCTCGGCATGTGTGTGTATAAAATGGAAAACACCTCTTAGATACTCAAAACTCAAGAGAAGTGATACAATTTGGAGTAAACTGGAGGTGACATACCCTCAAAAAACTATAAAAGTACTTCTAGTGACTAGATTGGAATATGTTTTCAACAGAGATATGATTCCTTCTTCATCATTTTCTTGATTATTACTAAACTACTAAATGAATAAACAATACTTTTTTAATATAGTATATTGTTGAATTCAGCTTATAAAGGCATACCCACTACTGCAATATGACATGGTGTACATGATGAAAGCCATCTGCTTCCAAAGGTTACAGTTCAGAATTTCACTCACGATGTTATGCAATGGTTCCAATTACAGATGCTGACATTCATGTGCCAGTGGCATAAAAAGCATGGAAAGTCAGTCTCACCAGATCTGTTCAGAAAGATATTCGTCATAACTTCCCAGATATTTCCAGACAACCCCAAAATCACAGCTGGTCACATCTTAGGCCACCCAAGAAATTTCCACACCACCAGCTGGAATTTGTATGTTCTAAAGCATTGTTACTAACTTTATTTTTACATTATCTTACCTACATGAAGTATTAAAATAAAAAGCCTTTGTGGAGGGTATATCTCAAAATGAAAGAATACAGATGGAAGAAGTAGGGTAATAGTAACAGTAAGACAGCATTTTGTTTAATATATTCATATACATTAAAGAGCACGTCAGAGAAGCTAGGGATCAGGTCAGGAAAGGTAAGGCTCAGTTAGAACTGAGTGTGGCCAGGGACGACAAGGATAACAGGAAAGGCTTCTGTAGGTATGTCGCAAACAAAAGACACACTAGGGATAATGTGGGCTCTCTCCGGAAGGAAACGGAAGAACTGGCTTTAGATATCCTGGATTTGAGTTGCCGAGGTATCTCCCGAGAGGACGCCT
>NW_009929773.1:43234-43606 GCF_000696875.1 Nestor notabilis | reverse complement strand
GAGAGGCCCGGGGCTCCCTTAACGAGCGTTCAGCGCAGCTGAGATAAAGCGGTATAAGTTTTAGGACAGGGCTTCATACCGGCCCAGCTTAGCCCACCGAAGGGAGGATCTGCTTTTTAGTTAACTAATATTAATATGAAATAAAATTAAGTTATGGCTTAACTCCCGCAGCAAACCGCCCGTTGCTTATTGCGTTAATCTCTTTTGCGCCTCTGCTGAATGATGCTTTCCGGTGTCCAGAGCAGATGGGGCTGGATGTGTGCTCAGGTTTCTGGATACCACCGTTTGTGGCCCAGTTTGTTGAACAGAGAGGTGAGGTTGTCAGCAGGAGTCATGTCCCAAACCACTGTGAACTGCATGTAAGGCAGGTGA